>NW_027422774.1:15000-168073 GCF_048934315.1 Petromyzon marinus
CCACACACACACACAGTGCACTAACCACTGCACCATCACTCCCCACTCACACACACATTGCCCTAACCACTGCTCCACCACTCCCCACTCACACACAGTGCGCTAACCACTGCACCACCACTCCCCACTCACACACAGTGCGCTAACCACTGCACCACCACTCCCCACACACACTCAACGTGCGCTAACCACTGCACCACCACTCCCCCCACACAAATTATGTCGCAACTCAATGCTGCCCTCTTGTGGTAAAAACTAGAATCTCACTCACCAACTCACCCCCTCACTCAACCACCCACCCACTCATCCAGACAAAGCTACCCCAGGTAGCCTCTAGCTGGCTGTGGGGGCAAGTGCTGTTCCACAGACACTGACAAAGCTACCCCAGGTAGCCTTTGGCAGGGCTGTAGGGGCAAGTGCTTTTACATAGACACAGACAAAGCTACCCCAGGTAGCCTCTAGCGCGGCAGTAGAGGCTAGTGCTGTTACACACAGAGAAAGCTACCCCGGGTAGCCTCTAGCAGGGCTGTAGGGGCAAGTGCTGTTACACAAACACAGAAAAAGCTACCTTAGGTAGCCTCTCGCAGGGCTGTAGGGGCAAGTGCTCTCACACAGATACATACAAAGCTAACCCAGATAAATTCTAGCAGGGCTGACGGGGCAAATGCTGTCAAAACATACATAGACAAAGTTACCCCAGGTAGCCTCTAGCGGGGCTGTAGGGGCAAGTGCTCTCATACACAGACACAGAGAAAGCTACCCCAGGTACCCTTTAGCAATGCTGTAGGGGCAAGTGCTGTTACACAAACACAGTGTCTGTGGAACAGCACTTGCCCCTACAACCAGCTAGAGGCTACGTGGGGTAGCTTTGTCTGGATGAATGGGTGGGTGGGTGAGTGGGTGAGTTGGTGGGTGAGATTCTAGTTTTTTACCAGAAGAGGGCAGCATTGAGTCGCGAAATAATTTGTGTGGAGGGAGTGGTGGTGCAGTGGTTAGCACACGTTGAGTGTGTGTGGGGAGTGGTGGTGCAGTGGTTAGCGCACTGTGTGTGAGTGGGGAGTGGTGGTGCAGTGGTTAGCGCACTGTGTGTGAGTGGGGAGTGGTGGTGCAGTGGTTAGCGCACTCTGTGTGAGTGGGGAGTGGTGGAGCAGTGGTTAGGGCATTGTGTGTCTGAGTGGGGAGTGGTGGTGCAGTGGTTAGCGCACTGTGTGTGTGAGTGGGGTGTGATGGTGCAGTGGTTAGCGCACTGTGTGTGTGTGTGGGGAGTGATGGTGGTGGTGGTGTTGTAAACATCACTAGAACTGGGAGAGAGACAAAGGCGGTCGGGCGTGGTGGTGCTGGCCACCCACTCCCTCTGTGTGTGTAGCCACAGTGACGGTAGCCTTCATAGGTGCTATTGCTCAAAGCACTTGCCCCTAACCCAGAAAGATTCTACCTGGGGTAGCTTTGTCTGTGTCGCTGTGACAACATTTGCCCCGACAACCAGCTAGAGGCTACCTGGGGTAGCTTTGTCTATGTATGTTTTGACAGCACTTGCCCCTACAGCCCTGCTAGAATTTATCTGGGTTAGCTTTTTTGTATCTGTGTGGCAGCACTTGCCCCTACAGCCCTGCGAGAGGCTATCTAAGGTAGCTTTGTCTGTGTTTGTGTAACAGCACTTGCCCCTACAGCATTGCTAGAGGCTACATGGGGTAGCTTTGTCTGTGTTTGTGTAACAGCACTTGCCCCTACAGCATTGCTAGAGGGTACCTGGGGTAGCTTTGTCTGTGTCTGTGTATGAGAGCACTTGCCTCTACAGCCCCGCTAGAGGCTACCTGGGGTAGCTTTGTCTATGTATGTTTTGACAGCACCTGCCCCGACAGCCCTGCTAGAATTTATCTGGTTAGCTTTGTTTGTATCTGTGTGAGAGCACTTACCCCACAGCCCTGCGAGAGGCTACGTAAGGTAGCTTTGTATGTGTTTGTGTAACAGCACTTGCCCCTACAGCCCTGCTAGAGGCTACCTGGGGTAGCTTTGTATGTGTTTGTGTAACAGCACTTGCCCCTACAGCCCTGCTAGAGGCTACCTGGGGTAGCTTTCTCTGAGAGTAACAGCACTAGCCTCTACAGCCGCGCTAGAGGCTACCTGGGCTACCTTGTCTGTGTCTATGTAAAAGCACTTGCCCCTACACCCCTGCCAAAGGCTACCTGATTGGGCCCAACCGATGACGTCACCTCACAGCTTCTGCCTCCTCTCAGACACCCCCCGGCGCCTCTGCAGCCCCCGGCAACAGTCCCAGCCAATCACCGCCGTCGCTTCTCATCTACCTTTGATTGGGCCCAACCGATGACGTCACCTCACAGCTTCTGCCTCCTCTCAGACACCCCCCGGCGCCTCTGCAGGCCCCGGCAACAGTCCCAGCCAATCACCGTTAGCGCCACGGGCAGCGATTTGTCACTGGGTAAACAGCGGGAGGGGGGCGGGGGCGGCGGCGCGGGTGGGGGGGATGACGAGCCTCCCCCCCCACCACCCCCCAACGGCCGGGGGCGTTCGATTGGATGCGCAGGATGACGTCAGATGATCCGGGTACTAACGGGTTTTTGTTGCCATATAAGGGAGTGGGGGCGGAGCAAAAAAAAATTCTGCGGAGTCGTCATTCAGGAACGTCGGCACGAAGTTCAGGCGGCCTCAGCCGTCCTCAACATTCCGCGTGAGGTTCGCAGGGTGGAGTTCAGGGCGAGCCTTTCCCCCCCCCCCAAGCCCCATCGGGCAGCGTAAAGAAGAGGTGAGTGGATACCGGTACCTTAGGTAGCCTCTCGCAGGGCTGTAGGGGCAAGTGCTGCCACACACATACAAAAAAGCTAACCCAGATAAATTCTAGCAGGGCTGTAGGGGCAAGTGCTGTCAAAACATACATAGACAAACCTACCCCAGGTAGCCTCTAGCTGGTTGTCGGGGCAAATGTTGTCACAGAGACACAGACAAAGCTACCCCAGGTAGACTCTTTCTGGTTGTAGGGGCAAGTGCTGTGAGCAATAGCACCTATGAAGGCTACCGGCACTGTGGCTACACACACAGGGAGTGGGTGGCCAGCACCACCACGCCCGACCGCCTTTGTCTCTCTCCCAGTTCTAGCGATGTTTACAACACCACCACCACCATCACTCCCCACACACACACACAGTGCGCTAACCACTGCACCATCACTCCCCACTCACACACACAGTGCGCTAACCACTGCACCACCACTCCCCACTCAGACACACAATGCCCTAACCACTGCTCCACCACTCCCCACTCACACAGAGTGCGCTAACCACTGCACCACCACTCCCCACACACACTCAACGTGCGCTAACCACTGCACCACCACTCCCCCCACACAAATTATGTCGCGACTCAATGCTGCCCTCTTGTGGTAAAAACTAGAATCTCACTCACCAACTCACCCCCTCACTCAACCACCCACCCACTCATCCAGACAAAGCTACCCCAGGTAGCCTCTAGCTGGCTGTGGGGGCAAGTGCTGTTCCACAGACACTGACAAAGCTACCCCAGGTAGCCTTTGGCAGGGCTGTAGGGGCAAGTGCTTTTACATAGACACAGACAAAGCTACCCCAGGTAGCCTCTAGCGCGGCAGTAGAGGCTAGTGCTGTTACACACAGAGAAAGCTACCCCGGGTAGCCTCTAGCAGGGCTGTAGGGGCAAGTGCTGTTACACAAACACAGAAAAAGCTACCTTAGGTAGCCTCTCGCAGGGCTGTAGGGGCAAGTGCTCTCACACAGATACATACAAAGCTAACCCAGATAAATTCTAGCAGGGCTGACGGGGCAAATGCTGTCAAAACATACATAGACAAAGTTACCCCAGGTAGCCTCTAGCGGGGCTGTAGGGGCAAGTGCTCTCATACACAGACACAGAGAAAGCTACCCCAGGTACCCTTTAGCAATGCTGTAGGGGCAAGTGCTGTTACACAAACACAGTGTCTGTGGAACAGCACTTGCCCCTACAACCAGCTAGAGGCTACGTGGGGTAGCTTTGTCTGGATGAATGGGTGGGTGGGTGAGTGGGTGAGTTGGTGGGTGAGATTCTAGTTTTTTACCAGAAGAGGGCAGCATTGAGTCGCGAAATAATTTGTGTGGAGGGAGTGGTGGTGCAGTGGTTAGCACACGTTGAGTGTGTGTGGGGAGTGGTGGTGCAGTGGTTAGCGCACTGTGTGTGAGTGGGGAGTGGTGGTGCAGTGGTTAGCGCACTGTGTGTGAGTGGGGAGTGGTGGTGCAGTGGTTAGCGCAATCTGTGTGAGTGGGGAGTGGTGGAGCAGTGGTTAGGGCATTGTGTGTCTGAGTGGGGAGTGGTGGTGCAGTGGTTAGCGCACTGTGTGTGTGAGTGGGGAGTGATGGTGCAGTGGTTAGCGCACTGTGTGTGTGTGTGGGGAGTGGTGGTGGTGTTGTAAACATCACTAGAACTGGGAGAGAGACAAAGGCGGTCGGGCGTGGTGGTGCTGGCCACCCACTCCCTCTGTGTGTGTAGCCACAGTGACGGTAGCCTTCATAGGTGCTATTGCTCAAAGCACTTGCCCCTACAACCAGAAAGATTCTACCTGGGGTAGCTTTGTCTGTGTCGCTGTGACAACATTTGCCCCGACAACCAGCTAGAGGCTACCTGGGGTAGCTTTGTCTATGTATGTTTTGACAGCACTTGCCCCTACAGCCCTGCTAGAATTTATCTGGGTTAGCTTTTTTGTATCTGTGTGGCAGCACTTGCCCCTACAGCCCTGCGAGAGGCTATCTAAGGTAGCTTTGTCTGTGTTTGTGTAACAGCACTTGCCCCTACAGCATTGCTAGAGGCTACATGGGGTAGCTTTGTCTGTGTTTGTGTAACAGCACTTGCCCCTACAGCATTGCTAGAGGGTACCTGGGGTAGCTTTGTCTGTGTCTGTGTATGAGAGCACTTGCCTCTACAGCCCCGCTAGAGGCTACCTGGGGTAGCTTTGTCTATGTATGTTTTGACAGCACCTGCCCCGACAGCCCTGCTAGAATTTATCTGGGTTAGCTTTGTTTGTATCTGTGTGAGAGCACTTACCCCACAGCCCTGCGAGAGGCTACGTAAGGTAGCTTTGTATGTGTTTGTGTAACAGCACTTGCCCCTACAGCCCTGCTAGAGGCTACCTGGGGTAGCTTTGTATGTGTTTGTGTAACAGCACTTGCCCCTACAGCCCTGCTAGAGGCTACCTGGGGTAGCTTTCTCTGAGAGTAACAGCACTAGCCTCTACAGCCGCGCTAGAGGCTACCTGGGCTACCTTGTCTGTGTCTATGTAAAAGCACTTGCCCCTACACCCCTGCCAAAGGCTACCTGATTGGGCCCAACCGATGACGTCACCTCACAGCTTCTGCCTCCTCTCAGACACCCCCCGGCGCCTCTGCAGCCCCCGGCAACAGTCCCAGCCAATCACCGCCGTCGCTTCTCGTCTACCTTTGATTGGGCCCAACCGATGACGTCACCTCACAGCTTCTGCCTCCTCTCAGACACCCCCCGGCGCCTCTGCAGCCCCCGGCAACAGTCCCAGCCAATCACCGTTAGCGCCACGGGCAGCGATTTGTCACTGGGTAAACAGCGGGAGGGGGGCGGGGGCGGCGGCGCGGGTGGGGGGGATGACGAGCCTCCCCCCCCACCACCCCCCAACGGCCGGGGGCGTTCGATTGGATGCGCAGGATGACGTCAGATGATCCGGGTACTAACGGGTTTTTGTTGCCATATAAGGGAGTGGGGGCGGAGCAAAAAAAAATTCTGCGGAGTCGTCATTCAGGAACGTCGGCACGAAGTTCAGGCGGCCTCAGCCGTCCTCAACATTCCGCGTGAGGTTCGCAGGGTGGAGTTCAGGGCGAGCCTTTCCCCCCCCCCCAAGCCCCATCGGGCAGCGTAAAGAAGAGGTGAGTGGATACCGGTACCTTAGGTAGCCTCTCGCAGGGCTGTAGGGGCAAGTGCTGCCACACACATACAAAAAAGCTAACCCAGATAAATTCTAGCAGGGCTGTAGGGGCAAGTGCTGTCAAAACATACATAGACAAAGCTACACCAGGTAGCCTCTAGCTGGTTGTCGGGGCAAATGTTGTCACAGAGACACAGACAAAGCTACCCCAGGTAGACTCTTTCTGGTTGTAGGGGCAAGTGCTTTGAGCAATAGCACCTATGAAGGCTACCGGCACTGTGGCTACACACAAAGGGAGTGGGTGGCCAGCACCACAACGCCCGACCGACTTTGTCTCTCTCCCAGTTCTAGCGATGTTTACAACACCACCACCACCATCACTCCCCACACACACACACAGTGCACTAACCACTGCACCATCACTCCCCACTCACACACACATTGCCCTAACCACTGCTCCACCACTCCCCACTCACACACAGTGCGCTAACCACTGCACCACCACTCCCCACTCACACACAGTGCGCTAACCACTGCACCACCACTCCCCACACACACTCAACGTGCGCTAACCACTGCACCACCACTCCCCCCACACAAATTACGTCGCAACTCAATGCTGCCCTCTTGTGGTAAAAACTAGAATCTCACTCACCAACTCACCCCCTCACTCAACCACCCACCCACTCATCCAGACAAAGCTACCCCAGGTAGCCTCTAGCTGGCTGTGGGGGCAAGTGCTGTTCCACAGACACTGACAAAGCTACCCCAGGTAGCCTTTGGCAGGGCTGTAGGGGCAAGTGCTTTTACATAGACACAGACAAAGCTACCCCAGGTAGCCTCTAGCGCGGCAGTAGAGGCTAGTGCTGTTACACACAGAGAAAGCTACCCCGGGTAGCCTCTAGCAGGGCTGTAGGGGCAAGTGCTGTTACACAAACACAGAAAAAGCTACCTTAGGTAGCCTCTCGCAGGGCTGTAGGGGCAAGTGCTCTCACACAGATACATACAAAGCTAACCCAGATAAATTCTAGCAGGGCTGACGGGGCAAATGCTGTCAAAACATACATAGACAAAGCTACCCCAGGTACCCTTTAGCAATGCTGTAGGGGCAAGTGCTGTTACACAAACACAGTGTCTGTGGAACAGCACTTGCCCCTACAACCAGCTAGAGGCTACGTGGGGTAGCTTTGTCTGGATGAATGGGTGGGTGGGTGAGTGGGTGAGTTGGTGGGTGAGATTCTAGTTTTTTACCAGAAGAGGGCAGCATTGAGTCGCGAAATAATTTGTGTGGAGGGAGTGGTGGTGCAGTGGTTAGCACACGTTGAGTGTGTGTGGGGAGTGGTGGTGCAGTGGTTAGCGCACTGTGTGTGAGTGGGGAGTGGTGGTGCAGTGGTTAGCGCACTGTGTGTGAGTGGGGAGTGGTGGTGCAGTGGTTAGCGCACTCTGTGTGAGTGGGGAGTGGTGGAGCAGTGGTTAGGGCATTGTGTGTCTGAGTGGGGAGTGGTGGTGCAGTGGTTAGCGCACTGTGTGTGTGAGTGGGGAGTGATGGTGCAGTGGTTAGCGCACTGTGTGTGTGTGTGGGGAGTGATGGTGGTGGTGGTGTTGTAAACATCACTAGAACTGGGAGAGAGACAAAGGCGGTCGGGCGTGGTGGTGCTGGCCACCCACTCCCTCTGTGTGTGTAGCCACAGTGACGGTAGCCTTCATAGGTGCTATTGCTCAAAGCACTTGCCCCTACAACCAGAAAGATTCTACCTGGGGTAGCTTTGTCTGTGTCGCTGTGACAACATTTGCCCCGACAACCAGCTAGAGGCTACCTGGGGTAGCTTTGTCTATGTATGTTTTGACAGCACTTGCCCCTACAGCCCTGCTAGAATTTATCTGGGTTAGCTTTTTTGTATCTGTGTGGCAGCACTTGCCCCTACAGCCCTGCGAGAGGCTATCTAAGGTAGCTTTGTCTGTGTTTGTGTAACAGCACTTGCCCCTACAGCATTGCTAGAGGCTACATGGGGTAGCTTTGTCTGTGTTTGTGTAACAGCACTTGCCCCTACAGCATTGCTAGAGGGTACCTGGGGTAGCTTTGTCTGTGTCTGTGTATGAGAGCACTTGCCTCTACAGCCCCGCTAGAGGCTACCTGGGGTAGCTTTGTCTATGTATGTTTTGACAGCACCTGCCCCGACAGCCCTGCTAGAATTTATCTGGGTTAGCTTTGTTTGTATCTGTGTGAGAGCACTTACCCCACAGCCCTGCGAGAGGCTACGTAAGGTAGCTTTGTATGTGTTTGTGTAACAGCACTTGCCCCTACAGCCCTGCTAGAGGCTACCTGGGGTAGCTTTGTATGTGTTTGTGTAACAGCACTTGCCCCTACAGCCCTGCTAGAGGCTACCTGGGGTAGCTTTCTCTGAGAGTAACAGCACTAGCCTCTACAGCCGCGCTAGAGGCTACCTGGGCTACCTTGTCTGTGTCTATGTAAAAGCACTTGCCCCTACACCCCTGCCAAAGGCTACCTGATTGGGCCCAACCGATGACGTCACCTCACAGCTTCTGCCTCCTCTCAGACACCCCCCGGCGCCTCTGCAGCCCCCGGCAACAGTCCCAGCCAATCACCGCCGTCGCTTCTCGTCTACCTTTGATTGGGCCCAACCGATGACGTCACCTCACAGCTTCTGCCTCCTCTCAGACACCCCCCGGCGCCTCTGCAGCCCCCGGCAACAGTCCCAGCCAATCACCGTTAGCGCCACGGGCAGCGATTTGTCACTGGGTAAACAGCGGGAGGGGGGCGGGGGCGGCGGCGCGGGTGGGGGGGATGACGAGCCTCCCCCCCCACCACCCCCCAACGGCCGGGGGCGTTCGATTGGATGCGCAGGATGACGTCAGATGATCCGGGTACTAACGGGTTTTTGTTGCCATATAAGGGAGTGGGGGCGGAGCAAAAAAAAATTCTGCGGAGTCGTCATTCAGGAACGTCGGCACGAAGTTCAGGCGGCCTCAGCCGTCCTCAACATTCCGCGTGAGGTTCGCAGGGTGGAGTTCAGGGCGAGCCTTTCCCCCCCCCCCAAGCCCCATCGGGCAGCGTAAAGAAGAGGTGAGTGGATACCGGTACCTTAGGTAGCCTCTCGCAGGGCTGTAGGGGCAAGTGCTGTCAAAACATACATAGACAAACCTACCCCAGGTAGCCTCTAGCTGGTTGTCGGGGCAAATGTTGTCACAGAGACACAGACAAAGCTACCCCAGGTAGACTCTTTCTGGTTGTAGGGGCAAGTGCTGTGAGCAATAGCGCCTATGAAGGCTACCGGCACTGTGGCTACACACACAGAGGGAGTGGGTGGCCAGCACCACCACGCCCGACCGCCTTTGTCTCTCTCCCAGTTCTAGCGATGTTTACAACACCACCACCACCATCACTCCCCACACACACACACAGTGCGCTAACCACTGCACCATCACTCCCCACTCACACACACAGTGCGCTAACCACTGCACCACCACTCCCCACTCAGACACACAATGCCCTAACCACTGCTCCACCACTCCCCACTCACACAGAGTGCGCTAACCACTGCACCACCACTCCCCACTCACACACAGTGCGCTAACCACTGCACCACCACTCCCCACTCACACACAGTGCGCTAACCACTGCACCACCACTCCCCACACACTCAACGTGCGCTAACCACTGCACCACCACTCCCCCCACACAAATTTTTTCGTGACTCCATGCTGCCCTCTTGTGGTAAAAAACTAGAATTTCACTCACAAACTCACCCACTCACCCACCCATTCATCCAGACAAAGCTACCCCACGTAGCCTCTAGCTGGTTGTAGGGGCAAGTGCTGTTCCACAGACACTGACAAAGCTAGTGAGATTCTAGTTTTTTACCACAAGAGGGCAGCATTGAGTCGCGAAATAATTTGTGTGGGGGGAGTGGTGGTGCAGTGGTTAGCGCACGTTGAGTGTGTGTGGGGAGTGGTGGTGCAGTGGTTAGCGCACTGTGTGTGAGTGGGAAGTGGTTCATGCAGTGGTTAGCGCACTGTGTGTGAGTGGGGAGTGGTGGAGCAGTGGTTAGGGCATTGTGTGTCTGAGTGGGGAGTGGTGGTGCAGTGGTTAGCGCACTGTGTGTGTGAGTGGGGAGTGATGGTGCAGTGGTTAGCGCACTCTGTGTGAGTGGGGAGTGGTGGAGCAGTGGTTAGGGCATTGTGTGTCTGAGTGGGGAGTGGTGGTGCAGTGGTTAGCGCACTGTGTGTGTGAGTGGGGAGTGATGGTGCAGTGGTTAGCGCACTGTGTGTGTGTGTGGGGAGTGATGGTGGTGGTGGTGTTGTAAACATCACTAGAACTGGGAGAGAGACAAAGGCGGTCGGGCGTGGTGGTGCTGGCCACCCACTCCCTCTGTGTGTGTAGCCACAGTGACGGTAGCCTTCATAGGTGCTATTGCTCAAAGCACTTGCCCCTACAACCAGAAAGATTCTACCTGGGGTAGCTTTGTCTGTGTCGCTGTGACAACATTTGCCCCGACAACCAGCTAGAGGCTACCTGGGGTAGCTTTGTCTATGTATGTTTTGACAGCACTTGCCCCTACAGCCCTGCTAGAATTTATCTGGGTTAGCTTTTTTGTATCTGTGTGGCAGCACTTGCCCCTACAGCCCTGCGAGAGGCTATCTAAGGTAGCTTTGTCTGTGTTTGTGTAACAGCACTTGCCCCTACAGCATTGCTAGAGACTACATGGGGTAGCTTTGTCTGTGTTTGTGTAACAGCACTTGCCCCTACAGCATTGCTAGAGGGTACCTGGGGTAGCTTTGTCTGTGTCTGTGTATGAGAGCACTTGCCTCTACAGCCCCGCTAGAGGCTACCTGGGGTAGCTTTGTCTATGTATGTTTTGACAGCACCTGCCCCGACAGCCCTGCTAGAATTTATCTGGGTTAGCTTTGTTTGTATCTGTGTGAGAGCACTTACCCCACAGCCCTGCGAGAGGCTACGTAAGGTAGCTTTGTATGTGTTTGTGTAACAGCACTTGCCCCTACAGCCCTGCTAGAGGCTACCTGGGGTAGCTTTGTATGTGTTTGTGTAACAGCACTTGCCCCTACAGCCCTGCTAGAGGCTACCTGGGGTAGCTTTCTCTGAGAGTAACAGCACTAGCCTCTACAGCCGCGCTAGAGGCTACCTGGGCTACCTTGTCTGTGTCTATGTAAAAGCACTTGCCCCTACACCCCTGCCAAAGGCTACCTGATTGGGCCCAACCGATGACGTCACCTCACAGCTTCTGCCTCCTCTCAGACACCCCCCGGCGCCTCTGCAGCCCCCGGCAACAGTCCCAGCCAATCACCGCCGTCGCTTCTCGTCTACCTTTGATTGGGCCCAACCGATGACGTCACCTCACAGCTTCTGCCTCCTCTCAGACACCCCCCGGCGCCTCTGCAGCCCCCGGCAACAGTCCCAGCCAATCACCGTTAGCGCCACGGGCAGCGATTTGTCACTGGGTAAACAGCGGGAGGGGGGCGGGGGCGGCGGCGCGGGTGGGGGGGATGACGAGCCTCCCCCCCCACCACCCCCCAACGGCCGGGGGCGTTCGATTGGATGCGCAGGATGACGTCAGATGATCCGGGTACTAACGGGTTTTTGTTGCCATATAAGGGAGTGGGGGCGGAGCAAAAAAAAATTCTGCGGAGTCGTCATTCAGGAACGTCGGCACGAAGTTCAGGCGGCCTCAGCCGTCCTCAACATTCCGCGTGAGGTTCGCAGGGTGGAGTTCAGGGCGAGCCTTTCCCCCCCCCCCAAGCCCCATCGGGCAGCGTAAAGAAGAGGTGAGTGGATACCGGTACCTTAGGTAGCCTCTCGCAGGGCTGTAGGGGCAAGTGCTGCCACACACATACAAAAAAGCTAACCCAGATAAATTCTAGCAGGGCTGTAGGGGCAAGTGCTGTCAAAACATACATAGACAAACCTACCCCAGGTAGCCTCTAGCTGGTTGTCGGGGCAAATGTTGTCACAGAGACACAGACAAAGCTACCCCAGGTAGACTCTTTCTGGTTGTAGGGGCAAGTGCTGTGAGCAATAGCGCCTATGAAGGCTACCGGCACTGTGGCTACACACACAGAGGGAGTGGGTGGCCAGCACCACCACGCCCGACCGCCTTTGTCTCTCTCCCAGTTCTAGCGATGTTTACAACACCACCACCACCACCATCACTCCCCACACACACACACAGTGCGCTAACCACTGCACCATCACTCCCCACTCACACACACAGTGCGCTAACCACTGCACCACCACTCCCCACTCAGACACACAATGCCCTAACCACTGCTCCACCACTCCCCACTCACACAGAGTGCGCTAACCAATGCACCACCACTCCCCACTCACACACAGTGCGCTAACCACTGCACCACCACTCCCCACTCACACACAGTGCGCTAACCACTGCACCACCACTCCCCACACACTTAACGTGCGCTAACCACTGCACCACCACTCCCCCCACACAAATTTTTTCGTGACTCCATGCTGCCCTCTTGTGGTAAAAAACTAGAATTTCACTCACAAACTCACCCACTCACCCACCCATTCATCCAGACAAAGCTACCCCACGTAGCCTCTAGCTGGTTGTAGGGGCAAGTGCTGTTCCACAGACACTGACAAAGCTAGTGAGATTCTAGTTTTTTACCACAAGAGGGCAGCATTGAGTCGCGAAATAATTTGTGTGGGGGGAGTGGTGGTGCAGTGGTTAGCGCACGTTGAGTGTGTGTGGGGAGTGGTGGTGCAGTGGTTAGCGCACTGTGTGTGAGTGGGAAGTGGTTCATGCAGTGGTTAGCGCACTGTGTGTGAGTGGGGAGTGGTGGTGCAGTGGTTAGCGCACTCTGTGTGAGTGGGGAGTGGTGGAGCAGTGGTTAGGGCATTGTGTGTCTGAGTGGGGAGTGGTGGTGCAGTGGTTAGCGCACTGTGTGTGTGAGTGGGGAGTGATGGTGCAGTGGTTAGCGCACTGTGTGTGTGTGTGGGGAGTGATGGTGGTGGTGGTGTTGTAAACATCACTAGAACTGGGAGAGAGACAAAGGCGGTCGGGCGTGGTGGTGCTGGCCACCCACTCCCTCTGTGTGTGTAGCCACAGTGACGGTAGCCTTCATAGGTGCTATTGCTCAAAGCACTTGCCCCTACAACCAGAAAGATTCTACCTGGGGTAGCTTTGTCTGTGTCGCTGTGACAACATTTGCCCCGACAACCAGCTAGAGGCTACCTGGGGTAGCTTTGTCTATGTATGTTTTGACAGCACTTGCCCCTACAGCCCTGCTAGAATTTATCTGGGTTAGCTTTTTTGTATCTGTGTGGCAGCACTTGCCCCTACAGCCCTGCGAGAGGCTATCTAAGGTAGCTTTGTCTGTGTTTGTGTAACAGCACTTGCCCCTACAGCATTGCTAGAGGCTACATAGGGTAGCTTTGTCTGTGTTTGTGTAACAGCACTTGCCCCTACAGCATTGCTAGAGGGTACCTGGGGTAGCTTTGTCTGTGTCTGTGTATGAGAGCACTTGCCTCTACAGCCCCGCTAGAGGCTACCTGGGGTAGCTTTGTCTATGTATGTTTTGACAGCACCTGCCCCGACAGCCCTGCTAGAATTTATCTGGGTTAGCTTTGTTTGTATCTGTGTGAGAGCACTTACCCCACAGCCCTGCGAGAGGCTACGTAAGGTAGCTTTGTATGTGTTTGTGTAACAGCACTTGCCCCTACAGCCCTGCTAGAGGCTACCTGGGGTAGCTTTGTATGTGTTTGTGTAACAGCACTTGCCCCTACAGCCCTGCTAGAGGCTACCTGGGGTAGCTTTCTCTGAGAGTAACAGCACTAGCCTCTACAGCCGCGCTAGAGGCTACCTGGGCTACCTTGTCTGTGTCTATGTAAAAGCACTTGCCCCTACACCCCTGCCAAAGGCTACCTGATTGGGCCCAACCGATGACGTCACCTCACAGCTTCTGCCTCCTCTCAGACACCCCCCGGCGCCTCTGCAGCCCCCGGCAACAGTCCCAGCCAATCACCGCCGTCGCTTCTCGTCTACCTTTGATTGGGCCCAACCGGTGACGTCACCTCACAGCTTCTGCCTCCTCTCAGACACCCCCCGGCGCCTCTGCAGCCCCCGGCAACAGTCCCAGCCAATCACCGTTAGCGCCACGGGCAGCGATTTGTCACTGGGTAAACAGCGGGAGGGGGGCGGGGGCGGCGGCGCGGGTGGGGGGGATGACGAGCCTCCCCCCCCACCACCCCCCAACGGCCGGGGGCGTTCGATTGGATGCGCAGGATGACGTCAGATGATCCGGGTACTAACGGGTTTTTGTTGCCATATAAGGGAGTGGGGGCGGAGCAAAAAAAAATTCTGCGGAGTCGTCATTCAGGAACGTCGGCACGAAGTTCAGGCGGCCTCAGCCGTCCTCAACATTCCGCGTGAGGTTCGCAGGGTGGAGTTCAGGGCGAGCCTTTCCCCCCCCCCCCAAGCCCCATCGGGCAGCGTAAAGAAGAGGTGAGTGGATACCGGTACCTTAGGTAGCCTCTCGCAGGGCTGTAGGGGCAAGTGCTGCCACACAGATACAAAAAAGCTAACCCAGATAAATTCTAGCAGGGCTGTAGGGGCAAGTGCTGTCAAAACATACATAGACAAACCTACCCCAGGTAGCCTCTAGCTGGTTGTCGGGGCAAATGTTGTCACAGAGACACAGACAAAGCTACCCCAGGTAGACTCTTTCTGGTTGTAGGGGCAAGTGCTTTGAGCAATAGCGCCTATGAAGGCTACCGGCACTGTGGCTACACACAAAGGGAGTGGGTGGCCAGCACCACAACGCCCGACCGACTTTGTCTCTCTCCCAGTTCTAGCGATGTTTACAACACCACCACCACCATCACTCCCCACACACACACACAGTGCACTAACCACTGCACCATCACTCCCCACTCACACACACATTGCCCTAACCACTGCTCCACCACTCCCCACTCACACACAGTGCGCTAACCACTGCACCACCACTCCCCACTCACACACAGTGCGCTAACCACTGCACCACCACTCCCCACACACACTCAACGTGCGCTAACCACTGCACCACCACTCCCCCCACACAAATTATGTCGCAACTCAATGCTGCCCTCTTGTGGTAAAAACTAGAATCTCACTCACCAACTCACCCCCTCACTCAACCACCCACCCACTCATCCAGACAAAGCTACCCCAGGTAGCCTCTAGCTGGCTGTGGGGGCAAGTGCTGTTCCACAGACACTGACAAAGCTACCCCAGGTAGCCTTTGGCAGGGCTGTAGGGGCAAGTGCTTTTACATAGACACAGACAAAGCTGAAGAAGAGGGCAGCATTGAGTCGCGAAATAATTTGTGTGGAGGGAGTGGTGGTGCAGTGGTTAGCACACGTTGAGTGTGTGTGGGGAGTGGTGGTGCAGTGGTTAGCGCACTGTGTGTGAGTGGGGAGTGGTGGTGCAGTGGTTAGCGCACTGTGTGTGAGTGGGGAGTGGTGGTGCAGTGGTTAGCGCACTCTGTGTGAGTGGGGAGTGGTGGAGCAGTGGTTAGGGCATTGTGTGTCTGAGTGGGGAGTGGTGGTGCAGTGGTTAGCGCACTGTGTGTGTGAGTGGGGAGTGATGGTGCAGTGGTTAGCGCACTGTGTGTGTGTGTGGGGAGTGATGGTGGTGGTGGTGTTGTAAACATCACTAGAACTGGGAGAGAGACAAAGGCGGTCGGGCGTGGTGGTGCTGGCCACCCACTCCCTCTGTGTGTGTAGCCACAGTGACGGTAGCCTTCATAGGTGCTATTGCTCAAAGCACTTGCCCCTACAACCAGAAAGATTCTACCTGGGGTAGCTTTGTCTGTGTCGCTGTGACAACATTTGCCCCGACAACCAGCTAGAGGCTACCTGGGGTAGCTTTGTCTATGTATGTTTTGACAGCACTTGCCCCTACAGCCCTGCTAGAATTTATCTGGGTTAGCTTTTTTGTATCTGTGTGGCAGCACTTGCCCCTACAGCCCTGCGAGAGGCTATCTAAGGTAGCTTTGTCTGTGTTTGTGTAACAGCACTTGCCCCTACAGCATTGCTAGAGGCTACATGGGGTAGCTTTGTCTGTGTTTGTGTAACAGCACTTGCCCCTACAGCATTGCTAGAGGGTACCTGGGGTAGCTTTGTCTGTGTCTGTGTATGAGAGCACTTGCCTCTACAGCCCCGCTAGAGGCTACCTGGGGTAGCTTTGTCTATGTATGTTTTGACAGCACCTGCCCCGACAGCCCTGCTAGAATTTATCTGGGTTAGCTTTGTTTGTATCTGTGTGAGAGCACTTACCCCACAGCCCTGCGAGAGGCTACGTAAGGTAGCTTTGTATGTGTTTGTGTAACAGCACTTGCCCCTACAGCCCTGCTAGAGGCTACCTGGGGTAGCTTTGTATGTGTTTGTGTAACAGCACTTGCCCCTACAGCCCTGCTAGAGGCTACCTGGGGTAGCTTTCTCTGAGAGTAACAGCACTAGCCTCTACAGCCGCGCTAGAGGCTACCTGGGCTACCTTGTCTGTGTCTATGTAAAAGCACTTGCCCCTACACCCCTGCCAAAGGCTACCTGATTGGGCCCAACCGATGACGTCACCTCACAGCTTCTGCCTCCTCTCAGACACCCCCCGGCGCCTCTGCAGCCCCCGGCAACAGTCCCAGCCAATCACCGCCGTCGCTTCTCGTCTACCTTTGATTGGGCCCAACCGATGACGTCACCTCACAGCTTCTGCCTCCTCTCAGACACCCCCCGGCGCCTCTGCAGCCCCCGGCAACAGTCCCAGCCAATCACCGTTAGCGCCACGGGCAGCGATTTGTCACTGGGTAAACAGCGGGAGGGGGGCGGGGGCGGCGGCGCGGGTGGGGGGGATGACGAGCCTCCCCCCCCACCACCCCCCAACGGCCGGGGGCGTTCGATTGGATGCGCAGGATGACGTCAGATGATCCGGGTACTAACGGGTTTTTGTTGCCATATAAGGGAGTGGGGGCGGAGCAAAAAAAAATTCTGCGGAGTCGTCATTCAGGAACGTCGGCACGAAGTTCAGGCGGCCTCAGCCGTCCTCAACATTCCGCGTGAGGTTCGCAGGGTGGAGTTCAGGGCGAGCCTTTCCCCCCCCCCCAAGCCCCATCGGGCAGCGTAAAGAAGAGGTGAGTGGATACCGGTACCTTAGGTAGCCTCTCGCAGGGCTGTAGGGGCAAGTGCTGCCACACACATACAAAAAAGCTAACCCAGATAAATTATAGCAGGGCTGTAGGGGCAAGTGCTGTCAAAACATACATAGACAAACCTACCCCAGGTAGCCTCTAGCTGGTTGTCGGGGCAAATGTTGTCACAGAGACACAGACAAAGCTACCCCAGGTAGACTCTTTCTGGTTGTAGGGGCAAGTGCTGTGAGCAATAGCGCCTATGAAGGCTACCGGCACTGTGGCTACACACACAGAGGGAGTGGGTGGCCAGCACCACCACGCCCGACCGCCTTTGTCTCTCTCCCAGTTCTAGCGATGTTTACAACACCACCACCACCATCACTCCCCACACACACACACAGTGCGCTAACCACTGCACCATCACTCCCCACTCACACACACAGTGCGCTAACCACTGCACCACCACTCCCCACTCAGACACACAATGCCCTAACCACTGCTCCACCACTCCCCACTCACACAGAGTGCGCTAACCACTGCACCACCACTCCCCACTCACAGACAGTGCGCTAACCACTGCACCACCACTCCCCACTCACACACAGTGCGCTAACCACTGCACCACCACTCCCCACACACTTAACGTGCGCTAACCACTGCACCACCACTCCCCCCACACAAATTTTTTCGTGACTCCATGCTGCCCTCTTGTGGTAAAAAACTAGAATTTCACTCACAAACTCACCCACTCACCCACCCATTCATCCAGACAAAGCTACCCCACGTAGCCTCTAGCTGGTTGTAGGGGCAAGTGCTGTTCCACAGACACTGACAAAGCTAGTGAGATTCTAGTTTTTTACCACAAGAGGGCAGCATTGAGTCGCGAAATAATTTGTGTGGGGGGAGTGGTGGTGCAGTGGTTAGCACACGTTGAGTGTGTGTGGGGAGTGGTGGTGCAGTGGTTAGCGCACTGTGTGTGAGTGGGGAGTGGTGGTGCAGTGGTTAGCGCACTGTGTGTGAGTGGGGAGTGGTGGTGCAGTGGTTAGCGCACTCTGTGTGAGTGGGGAGTGGTGGAGCAGTGGTTAGGGCATTGTGTGTCTGAGTGGGGAGTGGTGGTGCAGTGGTTAGCGCACTGTGTGTGTGAGTGGGGAGTGATGGTGCAGTGGTTAGCGCACTGTGTGTGTGTGTGGGGAGTGATGGTGGTGGTGGTGTTGTAAACATCACTAGAACTGGGAGAGAGACAAAGGCGGTCGGGCGTGGTGGTGCTGGCCACCCACTCCCTCTGTGTGTGTAGCCACAGTGACGGTAGCCTTCATAGGTGCTATTGCTCAAAGCACTTGCCCCTACAACCAGAAAGATTCTACCTGGGGTAGCTTTGTCTGTGTCGCTGTGACAACATTTGCCCCGACAACCAGCTAGAGGCTACCTGGGGTAGCTTTGTCTATGTATGTTTTGACAGCACTTGCCCCTACAGCCCTGCTAGAATTTATCTGGGTTAGCTTTTTTGTATCTGTGTGGCAGCACTTGCCCCTACAGCCCTGCGAGAGGCTATCTAAGGTAGCTTTGTCTGTGTTTGTGTAACAGCACTTGCCCCTACAGCATTGCTAGAGGCTACATGGGGTAGCTTTGTCTGTGTTTGTGTAACAGCACTTGCCCCTACAGCATTGCTAGAGGGTACCTGGGGTAGCTTTGTCTGTGTCTGTGTATGAGAGCACTTGCCTCTACAGCCCCGCTAGAGGCTACCTGGGGTAGCTTTGTCTATGTATGTTTTGACAGCACCTGCCCCGACAGCCCTGCTAGAATTTATCTGGGTTAGCTTTGTTTGTATCTGTGTGAGAGCACTTACCCCACAGCCCTGCGAGAGGCTACGTAAGGTAGCTTTGTATGTGTTTGTGTAACAGCACTTGCCCCTACAGCCCTGCTAGAGGCTACCTGGGGTAGCTTTGTATGTGTTTGTGTAACAGCACTTGCCCCTACAGCCCTGCTAGAGGCTACCTGGGGTAGCTTTCTCTGAGAGTAACAGCACTAGCCTCTACAGCCGCGCTAGAGGCTACCTGGGCTACCTTGTCTGTGTCTATGTAAAAGCACTTGCCCCTACACCCCTGCCAAAGGCTACCTGATTGGGCCCAACCGATGACGTCACCTCACAGCTTCTGCCTCCTCTCAGACACCCCCCGGCGCCTCTGCAGCCCCCGGCAACAGTCCCAGCCAATCACCGCCGTCGCTTCTCGTCTACCTTTGATTGGGCCCAACCGATGACGTCACCTCACAGCTTCTGCCTCCTCTCAGACACCCCCCGGCGCCTCTGCAGCCCCCGGCAACAGTCCCAGCCAATCACCGTTAGCGCCACGGGCAGCGATTTGTCACTGGGTAAACAGCGGGAGGGGGGCGGGGGCGGCGGCGCGGGTGGGGGGGATGACGAGCCTCCCCCCCCACCACCCCCCAACGGCCGGGGGCGTTCGATTGGATGCGCAGGATGACGTCAGATGATCCGGGTACTAACGGGTTTTTGTTGCCATATAAGGGAGTGGGGGCGGAGCAAAAAAAAATTCTGCGGAGTCGTCATTCAGGAACGTCGGCACGAAGTTCAGGCGGCCTCAGCCGTCCTCAACATTCCGCGTGAGGTTCGCAGGGTGGAGTTCAGGGCGAGCCTTTCCCCCCCCCCAAGCCCCATCGGGCAGCGTAAAGAAGAGGTGAGTGGATACCGGTACCTTAGGTAGCCTCTCGCAGGGCTGTAGGGGCAAGTGCTGCCACACACATACAAAAAAGCTAACCCAGATAAATTCTAGCAGGGCTGTAGGGGCAAGTGCTGTCAAAACATACATAGACAAAGCTACACCAGGTAGCCTCTAGCTGGTTGTCGGGGCAAATGTTGTCACAGAGACACAGACAAAGCTACCCCAGGTAGACTCTTTCTGGTTGTAGGGGCAAGTGCTTTGAGCAATAGCACCTATGAAGGCTACCGGCACTGTGGCTACACACAAAGGGAGTGGGTGGCCAGCACCACAACGCCCGACCGACTTTGTCTCTCTCCCAGTTCTAGCGATGTTTACAACACCACCACCACCATCACTCCCCACACACACACACAGTGCACTAACCACTGCACCATCACTCCCCACTCACACACACATTGCCCTAACCACTGCTCCACCACTCCCCACTCACACACAGTGCGCTAACCACTGCACCACCACTCCCCACTCACACACAGTGCGCTAACCACTGCACCACCACTCCCCACACACACTCAACGTGCGCTAACCACTGCACCACCACTCCCCCCACACAAATTATGTCGCAACTCAATGCTGCCCTCTTGTGGTAAAAACTAGAATCTCACTCACCAACTCACCCCCTCACTCAACCACCCACCCACTCATCCAGACAAAGCTACCCCAGGGAGCCTCTAGCTGGCTGTGGGGGCAAGTGCTGTTCCACAGACACTGACAAAGCTACCCCAGGTAGCCTTTGGCAGGGCTGTAGGGGCAAGTGCTTTTACATAGACACAGACAAAGCTACCCCAGGTAGCCTCTAGCGCGGCAGTAGAGGCTAGTGCTGTTACACACAGAGAAAGCTACCCCGGGTAGCCTCTAGCAGGGCTGTAGGGGCAAGTGCTGTTACACAAACACAGAAAAAGCTACCTTAGGTAGCCTCTCGCAGGGCTGTAGGGGCAAGTGCTCTCACACAGATACATACAAAGCTAACCCAGATATATTCTAGCAGGGCTGACGGGGCAAATGCTGTCAAAACATACATAGACAAAGTTACCCCAGGTAGCCTCTAGCGGGGCTGTAGGGGCAAGTGCTCTCATACACAGACACAGAGAAAGCTACCCCAGGTACCCTTTAGCAATGCTGTAGGGGCAAGTGCTGTTACACAAACACAGTGTCTGTGGAACAGCACTTGCCCCTACAACCAGCTAGAGGCTACGTGGGGTAGCTTTGTCTGGATGAATGGGTGGGTGGGTGAGTGGGTGAGTTGGTGGGTGAGATTCTAGTTTTTTACCAGAAGAGGGCAGCATTGAGTCGCGAAATAATTTGTGTGGAGGGAGTGGTGGTGCAGTGGTTAGCACACGTTGAGTGTGTGTGGGGAGTGGTGGTGCAGTGGTTAGCGCACTGTGTGTGAGTGGGGAGTGGTGGTGCAGTGGTTAGCGCACTGTGTGTGAGTGGGGAGTGGTGGTGCAGTGGTTAGCGCACTCTGTGTGAGTGGGGAGTGGTGGAGCAGTGGTTAGGGCATTGTGTGTCTGAGTGGGGAGTGGTGGTGCAGTGGTTAGCGCACTGTGTGTGTGAGTGGGGAGTGATGGTGCAGTGGTTAGCGCACTGTGTGTGTGTGTGGGGAGTGATGGTGGTGGTGGTGTTGTAAACATCACTAGAACTGGGAGAGAGACAAAGGCGGTCGGGCGTGGTGGTGCTGGCCACCCACTCCCTCTGTGTGTGTAGCCACAGTGACGGTAGCCTTCATAGGTGCTATTGCTCAAAGCACTTGCCCCTACAACCAGAAAGATTCTACCTGGGGTAGCTTTGTCTGTGTCGCTGTGACAACATTTGCCCCGACAACCAGCTAGAGGCTACCTGGGGTAGCTTTGTCTATGTATGTTTTGACAGCACTTGCCCCTACAGCCCTGCTAGAATTTATCTGGGTTAGCTTTTTTGTATCTGTGTGGCAGCACTTGCCCCTACAGCCCTGCGAGAGGCTATCTAAGGTAGCTTTGTCTGTGTTTGTGTAACAGCACTTGCCCCTACAGCATTGCTAGAGGCTACATGGGGTAGCTTTGTCTGTGTTTGTGTAACAGCACTTGCCCCTACAGCATTGCTAGAGGGTACCTGGGGTAGCTTTGTCTGTGTCTGTGTATGAGAGCACTTGCCTCTACAGCCCCGCTAGAGGCTACCTGGGGTAGCTTTGTCTATGTATGTTTTGACAGCACCTGCCCCGACAGCCCTGCTAGAATTTATCTGGGTTAGCTTTGTTTGTATCTGTGTGAGAGCACTTACCCCACAGCCCTGCGAGAGGCTACGTAAGGTAGCTTTGTATGTGTTTGTGTAACAGCACTTGCCCCTACAGCCCTGCTAGAGGCTACCTGGGGTAGCTTTGTATGTGTTTGTGTAACAGCACTTGCCCCTACAGCCCTGCTAGAGGCTACCTGGGGTAGCTTTCTCTGAGAGTAACAGCACTAGCCTCTACAGCCGCGCTAGAGGCTACCTGGGCTACCTTGTCTGTGTCTATGTAAAAGCACTTGCCCCTACACCCCTGCCAAAGGCTACCTGATTGGGCCCAACCGATGACGTCACCTCACAGCTTCTGCCTCCTCTCAGACACCCCCGGCGCCTCTGCAGCCCCCGGCAACAGTCCCAGCCAATCACCGCCGTCGCTTCTCGTCTACCTTTGATTGGGCCCAACCGATGACGTCACCTCACAGCTTCTGCCTCCTCTCAGACACCCCCCGGCGCCTCTGCAGCCCCCGGCAACAGTCCCAGCCAATCACCGTTAGCGCCACGGGCAGCGATTTGTCACTGGGTAAACAGCGGGAGGGGGGCGGGGGCGGCGGCGCGGGTGGGGGGGATGACGAGCCTCCCCCCCCACCACCCCCCAACGGCCGGGGGCGTTCGATTGGATGCGCAGGATGACGTCAGATGATCCGGGTACTAACGGGTTTTTGTTGCCATATAAGGGAGTGGGGGCGGAGCAAAAAAAAACTCTGCGGAGTCGTCATTCAGGAACGTCGGCACGAAGTTCAGGCGGCCTCAGCCGTCCTCAACATTCCGCGTGAGGTTCGCAGGGTGGAGTTCAGGGCGAGCCTTTCCCCCCCCCCCAAGCCCCATCGGGCAGCGTAAAGAAGAGGTGAGTGGATACCGGTACCTTAGGTAGCCTCTCGCAGGGCTGTAGGGGCAAGTGCTGCCACACACATACAAAAAAGCTAACCCAGATAAATTCTAGCAGGGCTGTAGGGGCAAGTGCTGTCAAAACATACATAGACAAAGCTACCCCAGGTAGCCTCTAGCTGGTTGTCGGGGCAAATGTTGTCACAGAGACACAGACAAAGCTACCCCAGGTAGACTCTTTCTGGTTGTAGGGGCAAGTGCTGTGAGCAATAGCACCTATGAAGGCTACCGGCACTGTGGCTACACACACAGGGAGTGGGTGGCCAGCACCACCACGCCCGACCGCCTTTGTCTCTCTCCCAGTTCTAGCGATGTTTACAACACCACCACCACCATCACTCCCCACACACACACACAGTGCGCTAACCACTGCACCATCACTCCCCACTCACACACACAGTGCGCTAACCACTGCACCACCACTCCCCACTCAGACACACAATGCCCTAACCACTGCTCCACCACTCCCCACTCACACAGAGTGCGCTAACCACTGCACCACCACTCCCCACACACACTCAACGTGCGCTAACCACTGCACCACCACTCCCCCCACACAAATTATGTCGCGACTCAATGCTGCCCTCTTGTGGTAAAAACTAGAATCTCACTCACCAACTCACCCCCTCACCCACCCACCCATTCATCCAGATTTGCCCCGACAACCAGCTAGAGGCTACCTGGGGTAGCTTTGTCTATGTATGTTTTGACAGCACTTGCCCCTACAGCCCTGCTAGAATTTATCTGGGTTAGCTTTTTTGTATCTGTGTGGCAGCACTTGCCCCTACAGCCCTGCGAGAGGCTATCTAAGGTAGCTTTGTCTGTGTTTGTGTAACAGCACTTGCCCCTACAGCATTGCTAGAGGCTACATGGGGTAGCTTT
Organism: Petromyzon marinus; assembly: GCF_048934315.1. Classification (NCBI taxonomy): domain Eukaryota; kingdom Metazoa; phylum Chordata; class Hyperoartia; order Petromyzontiformes; family Petromyzontidae; genus Petromyzon; species Petromyzon marinus. The sequence goes on from NW_027422774.1 coordinate 38,836, forward strand.
TTCTGTGTTTGTGTTACAGCACTTGCCCCTACAGCATTGCTAGAGGGTGCCTGGGGTAGCTTTGTCTGTGTCTGTGTATGAGAGCACTTGCCCCTACAGCCCCGCTAGAGGCTACCTGGGGTAGCTTTGTCTATGTATGTTTTGACAGCACTTGCCCCGACAGCCCTGCTAGAATTTATCTGGGTTAGCTTTGTTTGTAACTGTGTGAGAGCACTTGCCCCACAGCACTGCGAGAGGCTACCTAAGGTAGCTTTGTATGTGTTTGTGTAACAGCACTTGCCCCTACAGCCCTGCTAGAGGCTACCTGGGGTAGCTTTGTATGTGTTTGTGTAACAGCACTTGCCCCTACAGCCCTGCTAGAGGCTACCTGGGGTAGCTTTCTCTGTGTGCAAAAGCACTAGCCTCTACAGCCACGCTAAAGGCTACCTGGGGTAGCTTTGTCTGTGTCTATGTAACAGCACTTGCGCCTACAGCCCTGGCAAAGGCTACCTGGGGTAGCTTTGTCAGTGTTTGTGGAACAGCACTTGCCCCCACAGCCAACTAGCGGCTACCTGGGGTAGCTTTATCTGGATGAGTGGGTGGGTGGTTGAGTGAGGGGGTGAGTTGGTGAGTGAGATTCTAATTTTGTACCACAAGAGGGCAGCATTGAGTCGCGAAATAATTTGTTTGTGGGGAGTGGTGGTGCAGTGGTTAGCGCACGTTGAGTGTGTGTGGGGAGTGGTGGTGCAGTGGTTAGCGCACTGTGTGTGAGTGGGGAGTGGTGGTGCAGTGGTTAGCGCACTGTGTGTGAGTGGGGAGTGGTGGTGCAGTGGTTACCGCACTGTGTGTGAGTGGGGAGTGGTGGAGCAGTGGTTAGGGCATTGTGTGTCTGAGTGGGGAGTGGTGGTGCAGTGGTTAGCGCACTGTGTGTGTGAGTGGGGAGTGATGGTGCAGTGGTTAGCGCACTGTGTGTGTGTGGGGAGTGATGGTGGTGGTGGTGTTGTAAACATCGCTAGAACTGGGAGAGAGACAAAGGCGGTCGGGCGTGGTGGTGGTGGCCACCCACTCCCTCTGTGTGTGTAGCCACAGTGACGGTAGCCTTCATAGGTGCTATTGCTCAAAGCACTTGCCCCTACAACCAGAAAGATTCTACCTGGGGTAGCTTTGTCTGTGTCTCTGTGACAACATTTGCCCGGACAACCAGCTAGAGGCTACCTGGGGTAGCTTTGTCTATGTATGTTTTGACAGCACTTGCCCCTACAGCACTGCTAGAATTTATCTGGGTTAGCTTTTTTGTATCTGTGTGGCAGCAATTGCCCCTACAGCCCAGCGAGAGGCTACCTAAGGTAGCTTTGTCTGTGTTTGTGTAACAGCACTTGCCCCTATAGCCCTGCTAGAGGCTACCTGGTGTAGCTTTGTCTGTGTTTGTGTAACAGCACTTGCCCCTACAGCATTGCTAGAGGGTACCTAGGGTAGATTTGTCTGTGTATGAGAGCACTTGCCCCTACAGCACCGCTAGAGGCTACCTGGGGTAGCTTTGTCTATGTATGTTTTTACAGCACTTGCCCCGACAGCCCTGCTAGAATTTATCTGGGTTAGCTTTGTTTGTATCTGTGTGAGAGCACTTGCCCCTACAGCCCCGCTAGAGGCTACCTGGGATACCTTTGTATGTGTCTATGTAACAGCACTTGCCCATACAGCATTGCTAGAATTTATCTGGGTTAGCTTTGTTTGTATCTGTGTGAGAGCACTTGCCCCTACAGCCCCGCTAGAGGCTACCTGGGGTACCTTTGTATGTGTCTATGTAACAGCACTTGCCCATACAGCATTGCTAGAGGGTACCTGGGGTAGATTTGTCTGTGTCTGTGTATGAGAGCACTTGCCCCTACAGCCCCGCTAGAGGCTACCTGGGGTACCTTTGTCTGTGTCTATGTAACAGCACTTGCCCCTACAGCCCTGCCCAAGGCTACCTGGTGTAGCTTTGTCAGTGTCTGTGGCACAGCACTTGCGCCTACAACCAGCTAGAGGCTACGTGGGGTAGCTTTGTCTGGATGAATGGGTGGGTGGGTGAGTGGGTGAGTTGGTGAGTGAGATTCTAGTTTTGTACCACAAGAGGGCAGCAGTTAGTTGCGAAATAATTTGTGTGGGAGGAGCGGTGGTGCAGTGGTTAGCGCACGTTGAGTGTGCGTGCGGAGTGGTGGTGCAGTGGTTAGCGCACTGTGTGTGAGTGGGGAGTGGTGGTGCAGTGGTTAGCGCACTGTGTGTGAGTGGGGAGTGATGGAGCAGTGGTTAGGGCAATGTGTGTGTGAGTGGGGAGTGATGGTGCAGTGGTTAGCGCACTGTGTGTGTGTGTGTGGGGAGTGATGGTGGTGGTGGTGTTGTAAACATCGCTAGAACTGGGAGAGAGACAAAGTCGGTCGGGCGTTGTGGTGCTGGCCACCCACTCCCTCTGTGTGTGTAGCCACAGTGACGGTAGCCTTCATAGGTGCTATTGCTCAAAGCACTTGCCCCTACAACCAGAAAGAGTCTACCTGGGGTAGCTTTGTCTGTGTCTCTGTGACAACATTTGCCCCGACAACCAGCTAGAGGCTACCTGGTGTAGTTTTGTCTATGTATGTTTTGACAGCACTTTCCCCTACAGCCCTGCTAGAATTTATCTGGGTTAGTTTTTTTGTATCTGTGTGGCAGCAATTGCCCCTACAGCCCTGCGAGAGGCTACCTAAGGTAGCTTTGTCTGTGTTTGTGTAACAGCACTTGCCCCTAAAGCCCTGCTAGAGGCTACCTGGGGTAGCTTTGTCTGTGTTTGTGTAACAGCACTTGCCCCTACAGCATTGCTAGAGGGTACCTGGGGTAGCTTTGTCTGTGTCTGTGTATGAGAGCACTTGCCCCTACAGCCCCGCTAGAGGCTACCTGGGGTAGCTTTGTCTATGTATGTTTTGACAGCACTTGCCCCGACAGCCCTGCTAGAATTTATCTGGGTTAGCTTTGTTTGTATCTGTGTGAGAGCACTTGCCCCTACAGCCCCGCTAGAGGCTACCTGGGGTACCTTTGTCTGTGTCTATGTAACAGCACTTGCCCCTACAGCCCTGCCAAAGGCTACCTGGGGTAGCTTTGTCAGTGTCTGTGGAACAGCACTTGCCCCTACAACCAGCTAGAGGCTACGTGGGGTAGCTTTGTCTGGATGAATGGGTGGGTGGGTGAGTGGGAGAGTTGGTGAGTGAGATTCTAGTCTCGAAATAATTTGTGTGGGGGAGTGGTGGTGCAGTGGTTAGCGCACGTTGAGTGTGTGTGGGGAGTGGTGGTGCAGTGGTTAGCGCACTGTGTGTGAGTGGGGAGTGGTGGTGCAGTGGTTAGCGCACTGTGTGTGAGTGGGGAGTGGTGGTGCAGTGGTTAGCGCACTCTGTGTGAGTGGGGAGTGGTGGAGCAGTGGTTAGGGCATTTTGTGTCTGAGTGGGGAGTGGTGGTGCAGTGGTTAGCGCACTGTGTGTGTGAGTGGGGAGTGATGGTGCAGTGGTTAGCGCACTGTGTGTGTGTGTGTGTGGGGAGTGATGGTGGTGGTGGTGTTGTAAACATCACTAGAACTGGGAGAGAGACAAAGGCGGTCGGGCGTGGTGGTGCTGGCCACCCACTCCCTCTGTGTGTGTAGCCACAGTGACGGTAGCCTTCATAGGTGCTATTGCTCAAAGCACTTGCCCCTACAACCAGAAAGATTCTACCTGGGGTAGCTTTGTCTGTGTCGCTGTGACAACATTTGCCCCGACAACCAGCTAGAGGCTACCTGGGGTAGCTTTGTCTATGTATGTTTTGACAGCACTTGCCCCTACAGCACTGCTAGAATTTATCTGGGTTAGCTTTTTTGTATCTGTGTGGCAGCAATTGCCCCTACAGCCCTGCGAGAGGCTACCCAAGGTAGTTTTTTCTGTGTTTGTGTAACAGCACTTGCCCCTTTTAGCCCTCATAGAGGCTACCTGGGGTAGCTTTGTCTGTGTTTGTGTAACAGCACTTGCCCCTACAGCATTGCTAGAGGGTACCTGGGGTAGCTTTGTCTGTGTCTGTGTATGAGAGCACTTGCCCCTACAGCCCCGCTAGAGGCTACCTGTGGTAGCTTTGTCTATGTATGTTTTGACAGCACCTGCCCCGACAGCCCTGCTAGAATTTATCTGGGTTAGCTTTGTTTGTATCTGTGTGAGAGCACTTGCCCCTACAGCCCCGCTAGAGGCTACCTGGGGTACCTTTGTCTGTGTCTATGTAACAGCATTTGCCCCTACAGCCCTGCCAAAGGCTACCTGGGGTAGCTTTGTCAGTGTCTGTGGAACAGCACTTGCCCCTACAACCAGCTAGAGGCTACGTGGGGTAGCTTTGTCTGGATGAATGGGTGGGTGGGTGAGTGGGTGAGTTGGTGAGTGAGATTCTAGTTTTGTACCACAAGAGGGCAGCAGTGAGTCGCGAAATAATTTGTGTGGGAGGAGCGGTGGTGCAGTGGTTAGCGCACGTTGAGTGTGTGTGCGGAGTGGTGGTGCAGTGGTTAGCGCACTGTGTGTGAGTGGGGAGTGGTGGTGCAGTGGTTAGCGCACTGTGTGTGAGTGGGGAGTGGTGGTGCAGTGGTTATCGCACTCTGTGTGAGTGGGGAGTGGTGGAGCAGTGGTTAGGGCATTGTGTGTCTGAGTGGGGAGTGGTGGTGCAGTGGTTAGCGCACTGTGTGTGTGAGTGGGGAGTGATGGTGCAGTGGTTAGCGCACTGTGTGTGTGTGTGGGGAGTGATGGTGGTGGTGTTGTAAACATCGCTAGAACTGGGAGAGAGACAAAGGCGGTCGGGCGTGGTGGTGCTGGCCACCCACTCCCTCTGTGTGTGTAGCCACAGTGCCGGTAGCCTTCATAGGTGCTATTGCTCACAGCACTTGCCCCTACAGCCCTGCCAAAGGCTACCTGGGGTAGCTTTGTCAGTGTCTGTGGAACAGCACTTGCCCCTACAACCAGCTAGAGGCTACGTGGGGTAGCTTTGTCTGGATGAATGGGTGGGTGGGTGAGTGGGTGAGTTGGTGAGTGAGATTCTAGTTTTTTACCACAAGAGGGCAGCATTGAGTCGCGAAATAATTTGTGTGGGGGGAGTGGTGGTGCAGTGGTTAGCGCACGTTGAGTGTGTGTGGGGAGTGGTGGTGCAGTGGTTAGCGCACTGTGTGTGAGTGGGAAGTGGTTCGTGCAGTGGTTAGCGCACTGTGTGTGAGTGGGGAGTGGTGGTGCAGTGGTTAGCGCACTGTATGTGAGTGGGGAGTGGTGGAGCAGTGGTTAGGGCATTGTGTGTCTGAGTGGGGAGTGGTGGTGCAGTAGTTAGCGCACTGTGTGTGTGAGTGGGGAGTGATGGTGCAGTGGTTAGCGCACTGTGTGTGTGTGTGTGTGGGGAGTGATGGTGGTGGTGGTGTTGTAAACATCGCTAGAACAGGGAGAGAGACAAAGGCGGTCGGGCGTGGTGGTGCTGGCCACCCACTCCCTCTGTGTGTGTAGCCACAGTGACGGTAGCCTTCATAGGTACTATTGCTCAAAGCACTTGCCCCTACAACCAGAAAGATTCTACCTGGGGTAGCTTTGTCTGTGTCGCTGTGACAACATTTGCCCCGACAACCAGCTAGAGGCTACCTGGGGTAGCTTTGTCTATGTATGTTTTGACAGCACTTGCCCCTACAGCACTGCTAGAATTTATCTGGGTTAGCTTTTTTGTATCTGTGTGGCAGCAATTGCCCCTACAGCCCTGCGAGAGGCTACCCAAGGTAGTTTTGTCTGTGTTTGTGTAACAGCACTTGCCCCTTTTAGCCCTCATAGAGGCTACCTGGGGTAGCTTTGTCTGTGTTTGTGTAACAGCACTTGCCCCTACAGCATTGCTAGAGGGTACCTGGGGTAGCTTTGTCTGTGTCTGTGTATGAGAGCACTTGCCCCTACAGCCCGGCTAGAGGCTACCTGGGGTAGCTTTGTCTATGTATGTTTTGACAGCACCTGCCCGACAGCCCTGCTAGAATTTATCTGGGTTAGCTTTGTTTGTATCTGTATGAGAGCTCTTGCACCTACAGCCCCGCTAGAGGCTACCTGGGGTAGCTTTGTCAGTGTCTGTGGAACAGCACTTGCCCCTACAACCAGCTAGAGGCTACGTGGGGTAGCTTTGTCTGGATGAATGGGTGGGTGGGTGAGTGGGTGAGTTGGTGAGTGAGATTCTAGTTTTTTACCACAAGAGGGCAGCATTGAGTCGCGAAATAATTTGTGTGGTGGGAGTGGTGGTGCAGTGGTTAGCGCACGTTGAGTGTGTGTGGGGAGTGGTGGTGCAGTGGTTAGCGCACTGTGTGTGAGTGGGAAGTGGTTCGTGCAGTGGTTAGCGCACTCTGTGTGAGTGGGGAGTGGTGGAGCAGTGGTTAGGGCATTGTGTGTCTGAGTGGGGAGTGGTGGTGCAGTGGTTAGCGCACTGTGTGTGTGAGTGGGGAGTGATGGTGCAGTGGTTAGCGCACTGTGTGTGTGTGTGTGGGGAGTGATGGTGGTGGTGGTGTTGTAAACATCACTAGAACTGGGAGAGAGACAAAGGCGGTCGGGCGTGGTGGTGCTGGCCACCCACTCCCTCTGTGTGTGTAGCCACAGTGACGGTAGCCTTCATAGGTGCTATTGCTCAAAGCACTTGCCCCTACAACCAGAAAGATTCTACCTGGGGTAGCTTTGTCTGTGTCGCTGTGACAACATTTGCCCCGACAACCAGCTAGAGGCTACCTGGGGTAGCTTTGTCTATGTATGTTTTGACAGCACTTGCCCCTACAGCACTGCTAGAATTTATCTGGGTTAGCTTTTTTGTATCTGTGTGGCAGCAATTGCCCCTACAGCCCTGCGAGAGGCTACCCAAGGTAGTTTTGTCTGTGTTTGTGTAACAGCACTTGCCCCTTTTAGCCCTCATAGAGGCTACCTGGGGTAGCTTTGTCTGTGTTTGTGTAACAGCACTTGCCCCTACAGCATTGCTAGAGGGTACCTGGGGTAGCTTTGTCTGTGTCTGTGTATGAGAGCACTTGCCCCTACAGCCCCGCTAGAGGCTACCTGGGGTAGCTTTGTCTATGTATGTTTTGACAGCACTTGCCCCGACAGCCCTGCTAGAATTTATCTGGGTTAGCTTTGTTTGTATCTGTGTGAGAGCACTTGCCCCTACAGCCCCGCTAGAGGCTACCTGGGGTACCTTTGTCTGTGTCTATGTAACAGCACTTGCCCCTACAGCCCTGCCAAAGGCTACCTGGGGTAGCTTTGTCAGTGTCTGTGGAACAGCACTTGCCCCTACAACCAGCTAGAGGCTACGTGGGGTAGCTTTGTCTGGATGAATGGGTGGGTGGGTGAGTGGGTGAGTTGGTGAGTGAGATTCTAGTTTTGTACCACAAGAGGGCAGCAGTGAGTCGCGAAATAATTTGTGTGGGAGGAGCGGTGGTGCAGTGGTTAGCGCACGTTGAGTGTGTGTGCGGAGTGGTGGTGCAGTGGTTAGCGCACTGTGTGTGAGTGGGGAGTGGTGGTGCAGTGGTTAGCGCACTGTGTGTGAGTGGGGAGTGGTGGTCCAGTGGTTAGCGCACTGTGTGTGTGTGGGGAGTGGTGGTGCAGTGGTTAGCGCACTGTGTGTGAGTGGGGAGTGGTGGTGCAGTGGTTAGCGCACTGTATGTGAGTGGGGAGTGGTGGAGCAGTGGTGAGGGCATTGTGTGTCTGAGTGGGGAGTGGTGGTGCAGTGGTTAGCGCACTGTGTGTGTGTGTGTGGGGAGTGATGGTGGTGGTGTTGTAAACATCGCTAGAACTGGGAGAGAGACAAAGGCGGTCGGGCGTGGTGGTGGTGGCCACCCACTCCCTCTGTGTGTGTAGCCACTGTGACGGTAGCCTTCATACTTGCTATTGCTCAAAGCACTTGTCCCTACAACCAGAAAGATTCTACCTGGGGTAGCTTTGTCTGTGTCTCTGTGACAACATTTGCCCCGACAACCAGCTAGAGGCTACCTGGGGTAGCTTTGTCTATGTATGTTTTGACAGCAGTTGCCCCTACAGCACTGCTAGAATTTATCTGGGTTAGCTTTTTTGTATCTGTGTGGCAGCAATTGCCCCTAAAGCCCTGCGAGAGGATACCTAAGGTTGCTTTGTCTGTGTTTGTGTAACAGCACTTGCCCCTATAGCCCTGCTAGAGGCTACCTGGTGTAGCTTTGTCTGTGTTTGTGTAACAGCACTTGCCCCTACAGCATTGCTAGAGGGTACCTAGGGTAGATTTGTCTGTGTCTGTGTATGAGAGCACTTGCCCCTACAGCACCGCTAGAGGCTACCTGGGGTAGCTTTGTCTATGTATGTTTTTACAGCACTTGCCCCGACAGCCCTGCTAGAATTTATCTGGGTTAGCTTTGTTTGTATCTGTGTGAGAGCACTTGCCCCTACAGCCCCGCTAGAGGCTACCTGGGGTACCTTTGTCTGTGTCTATGTAACAGCACTTGCCCCTACAGCCCTGCCAAAGGCTACCTGGGGTAGCTTTGTCAGTGTCTGTGGAACAGCACTTGCCCCTACAACCAGCTAGAGGCTACGTGGGGTAGCTTTGTCTGGATGAATGGGTGGGTGGGTGAGTGGGAGAGTTGGTGAGTGAGATTCTAGTTTTTTACCACAAGAGGGCAGCATTGAGTCGCGAAATAATTTGTGTGGGGGAGTGGTGGTGCAGTGGTTAGCGCACGTTGAGTGTGTGTGGGGAGTGGTGGTGCAGTGGTTAGCGCACTGTGTGTGAGTGGGGAGTGGTGGTGCAGTGGTTAGCGAACTGTGTGTGAGTGGGGAGTGGTGGTGCAGTGGTTATCGCACTCTGTGTGAGTGGGGAGTGGTGGAGCAGTGGTTAGGGCATTGTGTGTCTGAGTGGGGAGTGGTGGTGCAGTGGTTAGCGCACTGTATGTGAGTGGGGAGTGGTGGAGCAGTGGTTAGGGCATTGTGTGTCTGAGTGGGGAGTGGTGGTGCAGTGGTTAGCGCACTGTGTGTGTGAGTGGGGAATGATGGTGCAGTGGTTAGCGCACTGTGTGTGTGTGTGTGGGGAGTGATGGTGGTGGTGGTGTTGTAAACATCGCTAGAACTGGGAGAGAGACAAAGGCGGTCGGGCGTGGTGGTGGTGGTGGCCACCCACTCCCTCTGTGTGTGTAGCCACAGTGACGGTAGCCTTCATAGGTGCTATTGCTCAAAGCACTTGCCCCTACAACCAGAAAGATTCTACCTGGGGTAGCTTTGTCTGTGTCTCTGTGACAACATTTGCCCCGACAACCAGCTAGAGGCTACCTGGGGTAGCTTTGTCTATGTATGTGTTGACAGCACTTGCCCCTACAGCACTGCTAGAATTTATCTGGGTTAGCTTTTTTGTATCTGTGTGGCAGCAATTGCCCCTACAGCCCTGCGAGAGGCTACCTAAGGTAGCTTTGTCTGTGTTTGTGTAACAGCACTTGCCCCTATAGCCCTGCTAGAGGCTACCTGGGGTTGCTTTGTCTGTGTTTGTGTAACAGCACTTGCCCCTACAGCATTGCTAGAGGGTACCTGGGTAGATTTGTCTGTGTCTGTGTATGAGAGCACTTGCCCCTACAGCCCCGCTAGAGGCTACCTGGGGTACCTTTGTCTGTGTCTATGTAACAGCACTTGCCCCTACAGCCCTGCCCAAGGCTACCTGGGGTAGCTTTGTCAGTGTCCGTGGCACAGCACTTGCGCCTACAACCAGCTAGAGGCTACGTGGGGTAGCTTTGTCTGGATGAATGGGTGGGTGGGTGAGTGGGTGAGTTGGTGAGTGAGATTCTAGTTTTGTACCACAAGAGGGCAGCAGTTAGTCGCGAAATAATTTGTGTGGGAGGAGCGGTGGTGCAGTGGTTAGCGCACGTTGAGTGTGCGTGCGGAGTGGTGGTGCAGTGGTTAGCGCACTGTGTGTGAGTGGGGAGTGGTGGTGCAGTATTTAGCGCACTGTGTGTGAGTGGGGAGTGGTGGTGCAGTGGTTAGCGCACTGTGTGTGTGTGGGGAGTGGTGGTGCAGTGGTTAGCGCACTGTGTGTGAGTGGGGAGTGGTGGTGCAGTGGTTAGCGCACTGTATGTGAGTGGGGAGTGGTGGAGCAGTGGTTAGGGCATTGTGTGTCTGAGTGGGGAGTGGTGGTGCAGTGGTTAGCGCACTGTGTGTGTGAGTGGGGAATGATGGCGCAGTGGTTAGCGCACTGTGTGTGTGTGTGTGGGGAGTGATGGTGGTGGTGGTGTTGTAAACATCGCTAGAACTGGGAGAGAGACAAAGGCGGTCGGGCGTGGTGGTGGTGGCCACCCACTCCCTCTGTGTGTGTAGCCACAGTGACGGTAGCCTTCATAGGTGCTATTGCTCAAAGCACTTGCCCCTACAAGCAGAAAGAATCTACCTGGAGTAGCTTTGTCTGTGTCTCTGTGACAACATTTGCCCCGACAACCAGCTAGAGGCTACCTGGGGTAGCTTTGTCTATGTATGTTTTGACAGCACTTGCCCCTACAGCACTGCTAGAATTTATCTGGGTTAACTTTTTTGTATCTGTGTGGCAGCAATTGTCCCTACAGCCCTGCGAGAGGCTACCTAAGGTAGCTTTGTCTGTGTTTGTGTAACAGCACTTGCCCCTATAGCCCTGCTAGAGGCTACCTGGTGTAGCTTTGTCTGTGTTTGTGTAACAGCACTTGCCCCTACAGCATTGCTAGAGGGTACCTAGGGTAGATTTGTCTGTGTCTGTGTATGAGAGCACTTGCCCCTACAGCCCCGCTAGAGGCTACCTGGGGTAGCTTTGTCTATGTATGTTTTGACAGCACTTGCCCCGACAGCCCTGCTAGAATTTATCTGGGTTAGCTTTGTTTGTATCTGTGTGAGAGCACTTGCCCCTACAGCCCCGCTAGAGGCTACCTGGGGTACTTTTGTCTGTGTCTATGTAACAGCACTTGCCCCTACAGCCCTGCCGAAGGCTACCTGGGGTAGCTTTGTCAGTGTCTGTGGAACAGCACTTGCCCCTACAACCAGCTAGAGGCTACGTGGGGTAGCTTTGCCTGGATGAATGGGTGGGTGGGTGAGTGGGAGAGTTGGTGAGTGAGATTCTAGTTTTTTACCACAAGAGGGCAGCATTGAGTCGCGAAATAATTTGTGTGGGAGGAGTGGTGGTGCAGTGGTTAGCGCACGTTGAGTGTGTGTGGGGAGTGGTGGTGCAGTGGTTAGCGCACTGTGTTTGAGTGGGGAGTGGTGGTGCAGTGGTTAGCGCACTGTGTGTGAGTGGGGAGTGGTGGTGCAGTGGTTATCGCACTGTGTGTGTGTGTGGGGAGTGGTGGTGCAGTGGTTAGCGCACTGTGTGTGAGTGTGGAGCGGTAGTGCAGTGGTTAGCGCACTGTATGTGAGTGGGGAGTGGTGGAGCAGTGGTTATGGCATTGTGTGTCTGAGTGGGGAGTGGTGGTGCAGTGGTTAGCGCACTGTGTGTGTGAGTGGGGAATGATGGTGCAGTGGTTAGCGCACTGTGTGTGTGTGTGGGGAGTGATGGTGGTGGTGGTGTTGTAAACATCGCTAGAACTGGGAGAGAGACAAAGGCGGTCGGGCGTGGTGGTGGTGGCCACCCACTCCCTCTGTGTGTGTAGCCACAGTGACGGTAGCCTTCATAGGTGCTATTGCTCAAAGCACTTGCCCCTACAACCAGAAAGATTCTACCTGGGGTAGCTTTGTCTGTGTCTCTGTGACAACATTTGCCCCGACAACCAGCTAGAGGCTACCTGGGGTAGCTTTGTCTATGTATGTTTTGACAGCACTTGCCCCGACAGCTCTGCTAGAATTTATCTGGGTGAGCTTTGTTTGTATCTGTGTGAGAGCACTTGCCCCTACAGCCCCGCGACAGGCTACCTAAGGTAGCTTTGTCTGTGTTTGTGTAACAGCACTTGCCCCTACAGCCCTGCTAGAGGCTACGTGGGGTAGCTTTGTCTGTGTTTGTGTAACAGCACTTGCCCCTACAGCCCTGCTAGAGGCTACCTGGGGTTGCTTTGTCTGTGTCTATGTAAAAGTACTTGCCCCTACAGCCCTGCCAAAGGCTACCTGGGGTAGCTTTGTCAGTGTCTGTGGAACAGCACTTGCCCCCACATCCAGCTAGAGGCTACCTGGGGGTAGCTTTGTCTGGATGAGTGGGTGGGTGTTTGAGTGAGGGGGTGAGTTGGTGAGTGAGATTCTAGTTTTTACCACAAGAGGGCAGCATTGAGTCGCGAAATAATTTGTGTGGGGGGAGTGGTGGTGCAGTGGTTAGCGCACGTTGAGTGTGTGTGGGGAGTGGTGGTGCAGTGGTTAGCGCACTGTGTGTGAGTGGAGAGTGGTGGTGCAGTGGTTAGCGCACTGTGTGAGTGGGGAGTGGTGGTGCAGTGGTTAGCGCAATGTGTGTGTGTGTGTGTGGGGAGTGATGGTGGTGGTGTTGTAAACATCGCTAGAACTGGGAGAGAGACAAAGGCGGTCGGGCGTGGTGGTGCTGGCCACCCACTCCCTCTGTGTGTGTAGCCACAGTGCCGGTAGCCTTCATAGGTGCTATTGCTCAAAGCACTTGCCCCTACAACCAGAAAGAGTCTACCTGGGGTAGCTTTGTCTGTGTCTCTGTGACAACATTTGCCCCGACAACCAGCTAGAGGCTACCTGGGGTAGCTTTGTCTATGTATGTTTTGACAGCACTTGCCCCTACAGCCCTGCTAGAATTTATCTGGGTTAGCTTTTTTGTATCTGTGTGGCAGCAATTGCCCCTACAGCCCTGCGAGAGGCTACCTAAGGTAGCTTTGTCTGTGTTTGTGTAACAGCACTTGCCCCTACAGCATTGCTAGAGGGTACCTGGGGTAGCTTTGTCTGTGTCTGTGTATGAGAGCACTTGCCCCTACAGCCCCGCTAGAGGCTACCTGGGGTAGCTTTGTCTATGTATGTTTTGACAGCACTTGCCCCGACAGCCCTGATAGAATGTGTCTGGGTTAGCTTTGTTTGTATCTGTGTGACAGCACTTGGCCCTACAGCCCTGCGAGAGGCTACCTAAGGTAGCTTTGTCTGTGTTTGTGTAAAAGCACTTGCCCCTACAGCCCTGCTAGAGGCTACCTGGGGTAGCTTTCTCTGTGTGTAAAAGCACTAGCCCCTACAGCCGCGCTAGAGGCTACCTGGGGTAGCGTTGTCTGTGTCTATGTAACAGCACTTGCCCCTACAGCCCTGCTAAAGGCTACCTGGGGTAGCTTTGTCAGTGTCTGTGGAACAGCACTTGCCCCCACAGCCAGCTAGAGGCTACCTGGGGTAGCTTTGTCTGGATGAGTGGGTGGGTGGTTGAGTGAGGGGGTGAGTTGGTGAATGAGATTCTAGTTTTTACCACAAGAGGGCAGCATTGAGTCGCGAAATAATTTGTGTGGGGGGAGTGGTGGTGCAGTGGTTAGCGCACGTTCAGTGTGTGTGGGGAGTGGTGGTGCAGTGGGTAGCGCACTGTGTGTGAGTGGGGAGTGGTGGTGCAGTGGTTAGCGCACTGTGTGTGAGTGGGGAGTGGTGGTGCAGTGGTTAGCGCACTCTGTGTTAGTGGGGAGTGGTGGAGCAGTGGTTAGGGCATTGTGTGTCTGAGTGGGGAGTGGTGGTGCAGTGGTTAGCGCACTGTGTGTGTGAGTGGGGAGTGATGGTGCAGTGGTTAGCGCACTGTGTGTGTGTGTGGGGAGTGATGGTGGTGGTGGTGTTGTAAACATCGCTAGAACTGGGAGAGAGACAAAGGCGGTCGGGCGTGGTGGTGCTGGCCACCCACTCCCTCTGTGTGTGTATCCACAGTGCCGGTAGCCTTCATAGGTGCTATTGCTCAAAGCACTTGCCCCTACAACCAGAAAGATTCTACCTGGGGTAGCTTTGTCTGTGTCTCTGTGACAACATTTGCCCCGACAACCAGCTAGAGGCTACCTGGGGTAGGTTTGTCTATGTATGTTTTGACAGCACTTGCCCCTACAGCACTGCTAGAATTTTTCTGGGTTAGCTTTTTTGTATCTGTGTGGCAGCAATTGCCCCTACTGCCCTGCGAGAGGCTACCTAAGGTAGCTTTGTCTGTGTTTGTGTAACAGCACTTGCCCCTATAGCCCTGCTAGAGGCTACATGGGGTAGCTTTTTCTGTGTTTGTGTAACAGCACTTGCCCCTACAGCATTGCTAGAGGGTGCCTGGGGTAGCATTGTCTGTGTCTGTGTATGAGAGCACTTGCCCCTACAGCCCCGCTAGAGGCTACCTGGGGTAGCTTTGTCTATGTATGTTTTGACAGCACTTGCCCCGACAGCCCTGCTAGAATTTATCTGGGTTAGCTTTGTTTGTAACTGTGTGAGAGCACTTGCCCCACAGCACTGCGAGAGGCTACCTAAGGTAGCTTTGTATGTGTTTGTGTAACAGCACTTGCCCCTACAGCCCTGCTAGAGGCTACCTGGGGTAGCTTTGTATGTGTTTGTGTAACAGCACTTGCCCCTACACCCCTGCTAGAGGCTACCTGGGGTAGCTTTGTATGTGTTTGTGTAACAGCACTTGCCCCTACACCCCTGCTAGAGGCTACCTGGGGTAGCTTTCTCTGTGTGCAAAAGCACTAGCCTCTACAGTCACGCTAAAGGCTACCTGGGGTAGCTTTGTCTGTGTCTATGTAACAGCACTTGCCCCTACAGCCCTGGCAAAGGCTACCTGGGGTAGCTTTGTCAGTGTTTGTGGAACAGCACTTGCCCCCACAGCCAACTAGCGGCTACCTGGGGTAGCTTTGTCTGGATGAGTGGGTGGGTGGTTGAGTGAGGGGGTGAGTTGGTGAGTGAGATTCTCATTTTGTACCACAAGAGGGCATTGAGTCGCGAAATAATTTGTTTGTGGGGAGTGGTGGTGCAGTGGTTAGCGCACGTTGAGTGTGTGTGGGGAGTGGTGGTGCAGTGGTTAGCGCACTGTGTGTGAGTGGGGAGTGGTGGTGCAGTGGTTAGCGCACTGTGTGTGAGTGGGGAGTGGTGGTGCAGTGGTTAGCGCACTGTGTGTGAGTGGGGAGTGGTGGAGCAGTGGTTAGGGCATTGTGTGTCTGAGTGGGGAGTGGTGGTGCAGTGGTTAGCGCACTGTGTGTGTGAGTGGGGAGTGATGGTGCAGTGGATAGCGCACTGTGTGTGTGTGGGGAGTGATGGTGGTGGTGGTGTTGTAAACCTCGCAAGAACTGGGAGAGAGACAAAGGCGGTCGGGCGTGGTGGTGCTGGCCACCCACTCCCTCTGTGTGTGTAGCCACAGTGCCGGTAGCCTTCATAGGTGCTATTGCTCAAAGCACTTGCCCCTACAACCATAAAGAGTCTACCTGGGGTAGCTTTGTCTGTGTCTATGTGACAAAATTTGCCCCGACAACCAGCTAGAGGCTACCTGGGGTAGCTTTGTCATATGTATGTTTTGACAGCACTTGCCCCTACAGCCCTGCTAGAATTTATCTGGGTTAGCTTTTTTGTATCTGTGTGGCAGCAATTGCCCCTACGGCCCTGCGAGAGGCTACCTAAGGTAGCTTTGTCTGTGTTTGTGTAACAGCACTTGCCCCTACAGCATTGCTAGAGCCTACATGGGGTAGCTTTGTCTGTGTTTGTGTAACAGCACTTGCCCCTACAGCATTGCTAGAGGGTACCTGGGGTAGCTTTGTCTGTGTCTGTGTATGAGAGCACTTGCCTCTACAGCCCCGCTAGAGGCTACCTGGGGTAGCTTTGTCTATGTATGTTTTGACAGCACCTGCCCCGACAGCCCTGCTAGAATTTATCTGGGTGAGCTTTGTTTGTATCTGTGTGAGAGCACTTGCCCCTACAGCCCCGCGACAGGCTACCTAAGGTAGCTTTGTCTGTGTTTGTGTAACAGCACTTGCCCCTACAGCCCTGCTAGAGGCTACGTGGGGTAGCTTTGTCTGTGTTTGTGTAACAGCACTTGCCCCTACAGCCCTGCTAGAGGCTACCTGGGGTTGCTTTGTCTGTGTCTATGTAAAAGTACTTGCCCCTACAGCCCTGCCAAAGGCTACCTGGGGTAGCTTTGTCAGTGTCTGTGGAACAGCACTTGCCCCCACATCCAGCTAGAGGCTACCTGGGGGTAGCTTTGTCTGGATGAGTGGGTGGGTGTTTGAGTGAGGGGGTGAGTTGGTGAGTGAGATTCTAGTTTTTACCACAAGAGGGCAGCATTGAGTCGCGAAATAATTTGTGTGGGGGGAGTGGTGGTGCAGTGGTTAGCGCACGTTGAGTGTGTGTGGGGAGTGGTGGTGCAGTGGTTAGCGCACTGTGTGTGAGTGGAGAGTGGTGGTGCAGTGGTTAGCGCACTGTGTGTGAGTGGGGAGTGGTGGTGCAGTGGTTAGCGCAATGTGTGTGTGTGTGTGTGGGGAGTGATGGTGGTGGTGTTGTAAACATCGCTAGAACTGGGAGAGAGACAAAGGCGGTCGGGCGTGGTGGTGCTGGCCACCCACTCCCTCTGTGTGTGTAGCCACAGTGCCGGTAGCCTTCATAGGTGCTATTGCTCAAAGCACTTGCCCCTACAACCAGAAAGAGTCTACCTGGGGTAGCTTTGTCTGTGTCTCTGTGACAACATTTGCCCCGACAACCAGCTAGAGGCTACCTGGGGTAGCTTTGTCTATGTATGTTTTGACAGCACTTGCCCCTACAGCCCTGCTAGAATTTATCTGGGTTAGCTTTTTTGTATCTGTGTGGCAGCAATTGCCCCTACAGCCCTGCGAGAGGCTACCTAAGGTAGCTTTGTCTGTGTTTGTGTAACAGCACTTGCCCCTACAGCATTGCTAGAGGGTACCTGGGGTAGCTTTGTCTGTGTCTGTGTATGAGAGCACTTGCCCCTACAGCCCCGCTAGAGGCTACCTGGGGTAGCTTTGTCTATGTATGTTTTGACAGCACTTGCCCCGACAGCCCTGATAGAATGTATCTGGGTTAGCTTTGTTTGTATCTGTGTGACAGCACTTGGCCCTACAGCCCTGCGAGAGGCTACCTAAGGTAGCTTTGTCTGTGTTTGTGTAAAAGCACTTGCCCCTACAGCCCTGCTAGAGGCTACCTGGGGTAGCTTTCTCTGTGTGTAAAAGCACTAGCCCCTACAGCCGCGCTAGAGGCTACCTGGGGTAGCGTTGTCTGTGTCTATGTAACAGCACTTGCCCCTACAGCCCTGCTAAAGGCTACCTGGGGTAGCTTTGTCAGTGTCTGTGGAACAGCACTTGCCCCCACAGCCAGCTAGAGGCTACCTGGGGTAGCTTTGTCTGGATGAGTGGGTGGGTGGTTGAGTGAGGGGGTGAGTTGGTGAATGAGATTCTAGTTTTTACCACAAGAGGGCAGCATTGAGTCGCGAAATAATTTGTGTGGGGGGAGTGGTGGTGCAGTGGTTAGCGCACGTTCAGTGTGTGTGGGGAGTGGTGGTGCAGTGGGTAGCGCACTGTGTGTGAGTGGGGAGTGGTGGTGCAGTGGTTAGCGCACTGTGTGTGAGTGGGGAGTGGTGGTGCAGTGGTTAGCGCACTCTGTGTGAGTGGGGAGTGGTGGAGCAGTGGTTAGGGCATTGTGTGTCTGAGTGGGGAGTGGTGGTGCAGTGGTTAGCGCACTGTGTGTGTGAGTGGGGAGTGATGGTGCAGTGGTTAGCGCACTGTGTGTGTGTGTGGGGAGTGATGGTGGTGGTGGTGTTGTAAACATCGCTAGAACTGGGAGAGAGACAAAGGCGGTCGGGCGTGGTGGTGCTGGCCACCCACTCCCTCTGTGTGTGTATCCACAGTGCCGGTAGCCTTCATAGGTGCTATTGCTCAAAGCACTTGCCCCTACAACCAGAAAGATTCTACCTGGGGTAGCTTTGTCTGTGTCTCTGTGACAACATTTGCCCCGACAACCAGCTAGAGGCTACCTGGGGTAGGTTTGTCTATGTATGTTTTGACAGCACTTGCCCCTACAGCACTGCTAGAATTTTTCTGGGTTAGCTTTTTTGTATCTGTGTGGCAGCAATTGCCCCTACTGCCCTGCGAGAGGCTACCTAAGGTAGCTTTGTCTGTGTTTGTGTAACAGCACTTGCCCCTATAGCCCTGCTAGAGGCTACATGGGGTAGCTTTTTCTGTGTTTGTGTAACAGCACTTGCCCCTACAGCATTGCTAGAGGGTGCCTGGGGTAGCATTGTCTGTGTCTGTGTATGAGAGCACTTGCCCCTACAGCCCCGCTAGAGGCTACCTGGGGTAGCTTTGTCTATGTATGTTTTGACAGCACTTGCCCCGACAGCCCTGCTAGAATTTATCTGGGTTAGCTTTGTTTGTAACTGTGTGAGAGCACTTGCCCCACAGCACTGCGAGAGGCTACCTAAGGTAGCTTTGTATGTGTTTGTGTAACAGCACTTGCCCCTACAGCCCTGCTAGAGGCTACCTGGGGTAGCTTTGTATGTGTTTGTGTAACAGCACTTGCCCCTACAGCCCTGCTAGAGGCTACCTGGGGTAGCTTTCTCTGTGTGCAAAAGCACTAGCCTCTACAGTCACGCTAAAGGCTACCTGGGGTAGCTTTGTCTGTGTCTATGTAACAGCACTTGCCCCTACAGCCCTGGCAAAGGCTACCTGGGGTGGCTTTGTCAGTGTTTGTGGAACAGCACTTGCCCCCACAGCCAACTAGCGGCTACCTGGGGTAGCTTTGTCTGGATGAGTGGGTGGGTGGTTGAGTGAGGGGGTGAGTTGGTGAGTGAGATTCTCATTTTGTACCACAAGAGGGCAGCATTGAGTCGCGAAATAATTTGTTTGTGGGGAGTGGTGGTGCAGTGGTTAGCGCACGTTGAGTGTGTGGGGAGTGGTGGTGCAGTGGTTAGCGCACTGTGTGTGAGTGGGGAGTGGTGGTGCAGTGGTTAGCGGACTGTGTGTGAGTGGGGAGTGGTGGTGCAGTGGTTAGCGCACTGTGTGTGAGTGGGGAGTGGTGGAGCAGTGGTTAGGGCATTGTGTGTCTGAGTGGGGAGTGGTGGTGCAGTGGTTAGCGCACTGTGTGTGTGAGTGGGGAGTGATGGTGCAGTGGATAGCGCACTGTGTGTGTGTGGGGAGTGATGGTGGTGGTGGTGTTGTAAACCTCGCAAGAACTGGGAGAGAGACAAAGGCGGTCGGGCGTGGTGGTGCTGGCCACCCACTCCCTCTGTGTGTGTAGCCACAGTGCCGGTAGCCTTCATAGGTGCTATTGCTCAAAGCACTTGCCCCTACAACCATAAAGAGTCTACCTGGGGTAGCTTTGTCTGTGTCTATGTGACAAAATTTGCCCCGACAACCAGCTAGAGGCTACCTGGGGTAGCTTTGTCATATGTATGTTTTGACAGCACTTGCCCCTACAGCCCTGCTAGAATTTATCTGGGTTAGCTTTTTTGTATCTGTGTGGCAGCAATTGCCCCTACGGCCCTGCGAGAGGCTACCTAAGGTAGCTTTGTCTGTGTTTGTGTAACAGCACTTGCCCCTACAGCATTGCTAGAGGCTACATGGGGTAGCTTTGTCTGTGTTTGTGTAACAGCACTTGCCCCTACAGCATTGCTAGAGGGTACCTGGGGTAGCTTTGTCTGTGTCTGTGTATGAGAGCACTTGCCTCTACAGCCCCGCTAGAGGCTACCTGGGGTAGCTTTGTCTATGTATGTTTTGACAGCACCTGCCCCGACAGCCCTGCTAGAATTTATCTGGGTTAGCTTTGTTTGTATCTGTGTGAGAGCACTTACCCCACAGCCCTGCGAGAGGCTACGTAAGGTAGCTTTGTATGTGTTTGTGTAATAGCACTTGCCCCTACAGCCCTGCTAGAGGCTACCTGGGGTAGCTTTGTATGTGTTTGTGTAACAGCACTTGCCCCTACAGCCCTGCTAGAGGCTACCTGGGGTAGCTTTCTCTGAGAGTAACAGCACTAGCCTCTACAGCCGCGCTAGAGGCTACCTGGGCTACCTTGTCTGTGTCTATGTAAAAGCACTTGCCCCTACACCCCTGCCAAAGGCTACCTGGGGTAGCTTTGTCAGTGTCTGTGGAACAGCGCTTGCCCCCACAGCCAGCTAGAGGCTACCTGGGGTAGCTTTGTCTGGATGAGTGGGTGGGTAGTTGAGTGAGGGGGTGAGTTGGTGAGTGAGATTCTAGTTTTTACCAAAAGAGGGCAGCATTGAGTCGCGAAATAATTTGTGTGGGGGGAGTGGTGGTGCAGTGGTTAGCGCACGTTGAGTGTGTGTGGGGAGTGGTGGTGCAGTGGTTAGCGCACTGTGTGTGAGTGGGGAGTGGTGGTGCAGTGCTTAGCGCACTGTGTGTGAGTGGGGAGTGGTGAAGCAGTGGTTAGGGCATTGTGTGTGAGTGGGGAGTGGTGGTGCAGTGGTTAGCGCACTGTGTGTGTGTGTGGGGAGTGATGGTGGTGGTGGTGGTGTTGTAAACATCGCTAGAACTGGGAGAGAGACAGAGGCGGTCGGGCGTGGTGGTGCTGGCCACCCACTCCCTCTGTGTGTGTATCCACAGTGCCGGTAGCCTTCATAGGTGCTATTGATCAAAGCACTTGCCCCTACAACCAGAAAGATTCTACCTGGGGTAGCTTTGTCTGTGTCTCTGTGACAACATTTGCCCCGACAACCAGCTAGAGGCTACCTGGGGTAGCTTTGTCTATGTATGTTTTGACAGCACTTGCCCCTACAGCACTGCTAGAATTTATCTGGGTTAGCTTTTTTGTATCTGTGTGGCAGCAATTGCCCCTACAGCCCTGCGAGAGGCTACCTAAGGTAGCTTTGTCTGTGTTTGTGTAACAGCACTTGCCCCTACAGCATTGCTAGAGGGTACCTAGTGTAGATTTGTCTGTGTCTGTGTATGAGAGCACTTGCCCCTACAGCCCCGCTAGAGGCTACCTGGGGTAGCTTTGTCTATGTATGTTTTGACAGCACTTGCCCCGACAGCCCTGCTAGAATTTATCTGGGTTAGCTTTGTTTGTATCTGTGTGAGAGCACTTGCCCCTACAGCCCCGCTAGAGGCTACCTGGGGTACCTTTGTCTGTGTCTATGTAACAGCACTTGCCCCTACAGCCCTGCCAAACGCTACCTGGGGTAGCTTTGTCAGTGTCTGTGGAACAGCACTTGCCCCTACAACCAGCTAGAGGCTACGTGGGGTAGCTTTGTCTGGATGAATGGGTGGGTGGGTGAGTGGGTGAGTTGGTGAGTGAGATTCTAGTTTTTTACCACAAGAGGGCAGCATTGAGTCGCGAAATAATTTGTGTGGGGGGAGTGGTAGTGCAGTGGTTAGCGCACGTTGAGTGTGTGTGGGGAGTGGTGGTGCAGTGGTTAGCGCACTGTGTGTGAGTGGGAAGTGGTTCGTGCAGTGGTTAGCGCACTGTGTGTGAGTGGGGAGTGGTGGTGCAGTGGTTAGCGCACTCTGTGTGAGTGGGGAGTGGTGGAGCAGTGGTTAGGGCATTGTGTGTCTGAGTGGGGAGTGGTGGTGCAGTGGTTAGCGCACTGTGTGTGTGAGTGGGGAGTGATGGTGCAGTGGTTAGCGCACTGTGTGTGTGTGGGGGGGAGTGATGGTGGTGGTGGTGTTGTAAACATCACTAGAACTGGGAGAGAGACAAAGGCGGTCGGGCGTGGTGGTGCTGGCCACCCACTCCCTCTGTGTGTGTAGCCACAGTGACGGTAGCCTTCATAGGTGCTATTGCTCAAAGCACTTGCCCCTACAACCAGAAAGAGTCTACCTGGGGTAGCTTTGTCTGTGTCTCTGTGACAACATTTGCCCCGACAACCAGCTAGAGGCTACCTGGTGTAGTTTTGTCTATGTATGTTTTGACAGCACTTGCCCCTACAGCCCTGCTAGAATTTATCTGGGTTAGTTTTTTTGTATCTGTGTGGCAGCAATTGCCCCTACAGCCCTGCGAGAGGCTACCTAAGGTAGCTTTGTCTGTGTTTGTGTAACAGCACTTGCCCCTAAAGCCCTGCTAGAGGCTACCTGGGGTAGCTTTGTCTGTGTTTGTGTAACAGCACTTGCCCCTACAGCATTGCTAGAGGGTACCTGGGGTAGCTTTGTCTGTGTCTGTGTATGAGAGCACTTGCCCCTACAGCCCCGCTAGAGGCTACCTGGGGTAGCTTTGTCTAAGTATGTTTTGACAGCACTTGCCCCGACAGCCCTGCTAGAATTTATCTGGGTTAGCTTTGTTTGTATCTGTGTGAGAGCACTTGCCCCTACAGCCCCGCTAGAGGCTACCTGGGGTACCTTTGTCTGTGTCTATGTAACAGCACTTGCCCCTACAGCCCTGCCAAAGGCTACCTGGGGTAGCTTTGTCAGTGTCTGTGGAACAGCACTTGCCCCTACAACCAGCTAGAGGCTACGTGGGGTAGCTTTGTCTGGATGAATGGGTGGGTGGGTGAGTGGGAGAGTTGGTGAGTGAGATTCTAGTTTTTTACCACAAGAGGGCAGCATTGAGTCGCGAAATAATTTGTGTGGGGGAGTGGTGGTGCAGTGGTTAGCGCACGTTGAGTGTGTGTGGGGAGTGGTGGTGCAGTGGTTAGCGCACTGTGTGTGAGTGGGGAGTGGTGGTGCAGTGGTTAGCACACTGTGTGTGTGTGGGGAGTGGTGGTGCAGTGGTTAGCGCACTGTGTGTGAGTGGGGAGTGGTGGTGCAGTGGTTAGCGCACTGTATGTGAGTGGGGAGTGGTGGAGCAGTGGTTAACGGCATTGTGTGTCTGAGTGGGGAGTGGTGGTGCAGTGGTTAGCGCACTGTGTGTGTGAGTGGGGAATGATGGTGCAGTGGTTAGCGCACTGTGTGTGTGTGTGTGGGGAGTGATGGTGGTGGTGGTGTTGTAAACATCGCTAGAACTGGGAGAGAGACAAAGGCGGTCGGGCGTGGTGGTGGTGGTGGCCACCCACTCCCTCTGTGTGTGTAGCCACAGTGACGGTAGCCTTCATAGGTGCTATTCCTCAAAGCACTTGCCCCTACAACCAGAAAGATTCTACCTGGGGTAGCTTTGTCTGTGTCTCTGTGACAACATTTGCCCCGACAACCAGCTAGAGGCTACCTGGGGTAGCTTTGTCTATGTATGTTTTGACAGCACTTGCCCCTACAGCACTGCTAGAATTTATCTGGGTTAGCTTTTTTGTATCTGTGTGGCAGCAATTGCCCCTACAGCCCAGCGAGAGGCTACCTAAGGTAGCTTTGTCTGTGTTTGTGTAACAGCACTTGCCCCTATAGCCCTGCTAGAGGCTACCTGGTGTAGCTTTGTCTGTGTTTGTGTAACAGCACTTGCCCCTACAGCATTGCTAGAGGGTACCTAGGGTAGATTTGTCTGTGTCTGTGTATGAGAGCACTTGCCCCTACAGCACCGCTAGAGGCTACCTGGGGTAGCTTTGTCTATGTATGTTTTTACAGCACTTGCCCCGACAGCCCTGCTAGAATTTATCTGGGTTAGCTTTGTTTGTATCTGTGTGAGAGCACTTGCCCCTACAGCCCCGCTAGAGGCTACCTGGGGTACCTTTGTCTGTGTCTATGTAACAGCACTTGCCCCTACAGCCCTGCCAAAGGCTACCTGGGGTAGCTTTGTCAGTGTCTGTGGAACAGCACTTGCCCCTACAACCAGCTAGAGGCTACGTGGGGTAGCTTTGTCTGGATGAATGGGTGGGTGGGTGAGTGGGAGAGTTGGAGAGTGAGATTCTAGTTTTTTACCACAAGAGGGCAGCATTGAGTCGCGAAATAATTTGTGTGGGGGAGTGGTGGTGCAGTGGTTAGCGCACGTTGAGTGTGTGTGGGGAGTGGTGGTGCAGTGGTTAGCGCACTGTGTGTGAGTGGGGAGTGGTGGTGCAGTGGTTAGCGCACTGTGTGTGAGTGGGGAGTGGTGGTGCAGTGGTTATCGCACTCTGTGTGAGTGGGGAGTGGTGGAGCAGTGGTTAGGGCATTGTGTGTCTGAGTGGGGAGTGGTGGTGCAGTGGTTAGCGCACTGTATGTGAGTGGGGAGTGGTGGAGCAGTGGTTAGGGCATTGTGTGTCTGAGTGGGGAGTGGTGGTGCAGTGGTTAGCGCACTGTGTGTGTGAGTGGGGAATGATGGTGCAGTGGTTAGCGCACTGTGTGTGTGTGTGTGGGGAGTGATGGTGGTGTTGTAAACATCGCTAGAACTGGGAGAGAGACAAAGGCGGTCGGGCGTGGTGGTGGTGGTGGTGGCCACCCACTCCCTCTGTGTGTGTAGCCACAGTGACGGTAGCCTTCATAGGTGCTATTGCTCAAAGCACTTGCCCCTACAACCAGAAAGATTCTACCTGGGGTAGCTTTGTCTGTGTCTCTGTGACAACATTTGCCCCGACAACCAGCTAGAGGCTACCTGGGGTAGCTTTGTCTATGTATGTTTTGACAGCACTTGCCCCTACAGCACTGCTAGAATTTATCTGGGTTAGCTTTTTTGTATCTGTGTGGCAGCAATTGCCCCTACAGCCCAGCGAGAGGCTACCTAAGGTAGCTTTGTCTGTGTTTGTGTAACAGCACTTGCCCCTATAGCCCTGCTAGAGGCTACCTGGTGTAGCTTTGTCTGTGTTTGTGTAACAGCACTTGCCCCTACAGCATTGCTAGAGGGTACCTAGGGTAGATTTGTCTGTGTCTGTGTATGAGAGCACTTGACCCTACAGCACCGCTAGAGGCTACCTGGGGTAGCTTTGTCTATGTATGTTTTTACAGCACTTGCCCCGACAGCCCTGCTAGAATTTATCTGGGTTAGCTTTGTTTGTATCTGTGTGAGAGCACTTGCCCCTACAGCCCCGCTAGAGGCTACCTGGGGTACCTTTGTCTGTGTCTATGTAACAGCACTTGCCCCTACAGCCCTGCCAAAGGCTACCTGGGGTAGCTTTGTCAGTGTCTGTGGAACAGCACTTGCCCCTACAACCAGCTAGAGGCTACGTGGGGTAGCTTTGTCTGGATGAATGGGTGGGTGGGTGAGTGGGTGAGTTGGTGAGTGAGATTCTAGTTTTGTACCACAAGAGGGCAGCAGTGAGTCGCGAAATAATTTGTGTGGGAGGAGCGGTGGTGCAGTGGTTAGCGCACGTTGAGTGTGTGTGCGGAGTGGTGGTGCAGTGGTTAGCGCACTGTGTGTGAGTGGGGAGTGGTGGTGCAGTGGTTAGCGCACTGTGTGTGAGTGGGGAGTGGTGGTCCAGTGGTTAGCGCACTGTGTGTGTGTGGGGAGTGGTGGTGCAGTGGTTAGCGCACTGTGTGTGAGTGGGGAGTGGTGGTGCAGTGGTTAGCGCACTGTATGTGAGTGGGGAGTGGTGGAGCAGTGGTGAGGGCATTGTGTGTCTGAGTGGGGAGTGGTGGTGCAGTGGTTAGCGCACTGTGTGTGTGTGTGTGGGGAGTGATGGTGGTGGTGTTGTAAACATCGCTAGAACTGGGAGAGAGACAAAGGCGGTCGGGCGTGGTGGTGGTGGCCACCCACTCCCTCTGTGTGTGTAGCCACTGTGACGGTAGCCTTCATACTTGCTATTGCTCAAAGCACTTGTCCCTACAACCAGAAAGATTCTACCTGGGGTAGCTTTGTCTGTGTCTCTGTGACAACATTTGCCCCGACAACCAGCTAGAGGCTACCTGGGGTAGCTTTGTCTATGTATGTTTTGACAGCAGTTGCCCCTACAGCACTGCTAGAATTTATCTGGGTTAGCTTTTTTGTATCTGTGTGGCAGCAATTGCCCCTAAAGCCCTGCGAGAGGATACCTAAGGTTGCTTTGTCTGTGTTTGTGTAACAGCACTTGCCCCTATAGCCCTGCTAGAGGCTACCTGGTGTAGCTTTGTCTGTGTTTGTGTAACAGCACTTGCCCCTACAGCATTGCTAGAGGGTACCTAGGGTAGATTTGTCTGTGTCTGTGTATGAGAGCACTTGCCCCTACAGCACCGCTAGAGGCTACCTGGGGTAGCTTTGTCTATGTATGTTTTTACAGCACTTGCCCCGACAGCCCTGCTAGAATTTATCTGGGTTAGCTTTGTTTGTATCTGTGTGAGAGCACTTGCCCCTACAGCCCCGCTAGAGGCTACCTGGGGTACCTTTGTCTGTGTCTATGTAACAGCACTTGCCCCTACAGCCCTGCCAAAGGCTACCTGGGGTAGCTTTGTCAGTGTCTGTGGAACAGCACTTGCCCCTACAACCAGCTAGAGGCTACGTGGGGTAGCTTTGTCTGGATGAATGGGTGGGTGGGTGAGTGGGAGAGTTGGTGAGTGAGATTCTAGTTTTTTACCACAAGAGGGCAGCATTGAGTCGCGAAATAATTTGTGTGGGGGAGTGGTGGTGCAGTGGTTAGCGCACGTTGAGTGTGTGTGGGGAGTGGTGGTGCAGTGGTTAGCGCACTGTGTGTGAGTGGGGAGTGGTGGTGCAGTGGTTAGCGAACTGTGTGTGAGTGGGGAGTGGTGGTGCAGTGGTTATCGCACTCTATGTGAGTGGGGAGTGGTGGAGCAGTGGTTAGGGCATTGTGTGTCTGAGTGGGGAGTGGTGGTGCAGTGGTTAGCGCACTGTATGTGAGTGGGGAGTGGTGGAGCAGTGGTTAGGGCATTGTGTGTCTGAGTGGGGAGTGGTGGTGCAGTGGTTAGCGCACTGTGTGTGTGAGTGGGGAATGATGGTGCAGTGGTTAGCGCACTGTGTGTGTGTGTGTGGGGAGTGATGGTGGTGGTGGTGTTGTAAACATCGCTAGAACTGGGAGAGAGACAAAGGCGGTCGGGCGTGGTGGTGGTGGTGGCCACCCACTCCCTCTGTGTGTGTAGCCACAGTGACGGTAGCCTTCATAGGTGCTATTGCTCAAAGCACTTGCCCCTACAACCAGAAAGATTCTACCTGGGGTAGCTTTGTCTGTGTCTCTGTGACAACATTTGCCCCGACAACCAGCTAGAGGCTACCTGGGGTAGCTTTGTCTATGTATGTTTTGACAGCACTTGCCCCTACAGCACTGCTAGAATTTATCTGGGTTAGCTTTTTTGTATCTGTGTGGCAGCAATTGCCCCTACAGCCCAGCGAGAGGCTACCTAAGGTAGCTTTGTCTGTGTTTGTGTAACAGCACTTGCCCCTATAGCCCTGCTAGAGGCTACCTGGTGTAGCTTTGTCTGTGTTTGTGTAACAGCACTTGCCCCTACAGCATTGCTAGAGGGTACCTAGG
Organism: Petromyzon marinus; assembly: GCF_048934315.1. NCBI lineage: Eukaryota > Metazoa > Chordata > Hyperoartia > Petromyzontiformes > Petromyzontidae > Petromyzon > Petromyzon marinus. Next base: position 65,881 of record NW_027422774.1, read on the forward strand.
GTAGATTTGTCTGTGTCTGTGTATGAGAGCACTTGCCCCTACAGCACCGCTAGAGGCTACCTGGGGTAGCTTTGTCTATGTATGTTTTTACAGCACTTGCCCCGACAGCCCTGCTAGAATTTATCTGGGTTAGCTTTGTTTGTATCTGTGTGAGAGCACTTGCCCCTACAGCCCCGCTAGAGGCTACCTGGGGTACCTTTGTCTGTGTCTATGTAACAGCACTTGCCCCTACAGCCCTGCCAAAGGCTACCTGGGGTAGCTTTGTCAGTGTCTGTGGAACACCACTTGCCCCTACAACCAGCTAGAGGCTACGTGGGGTAGCTTTGTCTGGATGAATGGGTGGGTGGGTGAGTGGTAGAGTTGGTGAGTGAGATTCTAGTTTTTTACCACAAGAGGGCAGCATTGAGTCGCGAAATAATTTGTGTGGGGGAGTGGTGGTGCAGTGGTTAGCGCACTGTGTGTGAGTGGGGAGTGGTGGTGCAGTGGTTAGCGCACTGTGTGTGAGTGGGGAGTGGTGGTGCAGTGGTTATCGCACTCTGTGTGAGTGGGGAGTGGTGGAGCAGTGGTTAGGGCATTGTGTGTCTGAGTGGGGAGTGGTGGTGCAGTGGTTAGCGCACTGTGTGTGTGAGTGGGGAGTGATGGTGCAGTGGTTAGCGCACTGTGTATGTGTGTGTGTGGGGAGTGATGGTGGTGGTGGTGTTGTAAACATCACTAGAACTGGGAGAGAGACAAAGGCGGTCGGGCGTGGTGGTGCTGGCCACCCACTCCCTCTGTGTGTGTACCCACAGTGCCGGTAGCCTTCATAGGTGCTATTGGTCAAAGCACTTGCCCCTACAACCAGAAAGAGTCTACCATGGGGTAGCTTTGTCTGTGTCGCTGTGACAACATTTGCCCCGACAACCAGCTAGAGGCTACCTGGGGTAGCTTTGTCTATGTATGTCTTGACAGCACTTGCCCCTACAGCCCTTATAGAATTTATCTGGGTTAGCTTTATTGTATCTGTGTGGCAGCAATTGCCCCTACACCCCTGCGAGAGGCTACCTAAGGTAGCTTTGTCTGTGTTTGTGTAACAGCACTTGCCCCTATAGCCCTGCTAGAGGCTACCTGGGGTAGCTTTGTCTGTGTTTGTGTAACAGCACTTGCCCCTACAGCATTGCTAGAGGGTACCTGGGGTAGCTTTGTCTGTGTCTGTGTATGAGAGCACTTGCCCCTACAGCCCCGCTAGAGGCTATCTGGGGTAGCTTTGTCTATGCATGTTTTGACAGCACTTGCCCCGACAGCCCTGCTAGAGGCTACCTGGGGTAGCTTTGTCTGTGTCTGTGTATGCGTATGAGAGCACTTGCCCCTACAGCCCTGCTAAAGGCTGCCTAGGATAGCTTGTCTGTGTCTTTGTAGCAGCACTTGCCCCTAAGACCTGCTAGAGGCTACCTGGGGTAGCTTTGTCTGTGTGTAACAGCACTTGCCCCTACAGCCCCGCTAGAGGCTCCCTGGGGTACCTTTGTCTGTGTCTATGTAACAGCACTTGCCCCTACAGCCCTGCCAAAGGCAAACTGGGGTAGCTTTGTCAGTGTCTGTGGAACAGCACTTGCTCCCACAGCCAGCTAGAGGCTACCTGGGGTAGCTTCATCTGGATGAGTGGGTGGGTGGTTGAGTGAGGGGGTGAGTTGGTGAGTGAGATTCTTATTTTTACCACTAGAGGGCAGCATTGAGTCGCGAAATAATTTGTGTGGGGGGAGTGGTGGTGTAGTGGTTAGCGCACGTTGAGTGTGTGTGGGGAGTGGTGGTGCAGTGGTTAGCGCACTGTGTGTGAGTGGGGAGTGGTGGTGCAGTGGTTAGCGCACTGTGTGTGAGTGGGGAGTGGTGGTGCAGTGGTTAGCGCACTCTGTGTGAGTGGGGAGTGGTGGAGCAGTGGTTAGGGCATTGTGTGTCTGAGTGGGGAGTGGTGGTGCAGTGGTTAGCGCACTGTGTGTGTGTGTGGGGAGTGATGGTGGTGGTGGTGTTGTAAACCTCGCAAGAACTGGGAGAGAGACAAAGGCGGTCGGGCGTGGTGGTGCTGGCCACCCACTCCCTCTGTGTGTGTAGCCACAGTGCCGGTAGCCTTCATAGGTGCTATTGCTCAAAGCACTTGCCCCTACAACCATAAAGAGTCTACCTGGGGTAGCTTTGTCTGTGTCTATGTGACAAAATTTGCCCCGACAACCAGCTAGAGGCTACCTGGGGTAGGTTTGTCTATGTATGTTTTGACAGCACTTGCCCCTACAGCACTGCTAGAATTTTTCTGGGTTAGCTTTTTTGTATCTGTGTGGCAGCAATTGCCCCTACTGCCCTGCGAGAGGCTACCTAAGGTAGCTTTGTCTGTGTTTGTGTAACAGCACTTGCCCCTATAGCCCTGCTAGAGGCTACATGGGGTAGCTTTTTCTGTGTTTGTGTAACAGCACTTGCCCCTACAGCATTGCTAGAGGGTGCCTGGGGTAGCATTGTCTGTGTCTGTGTATGAGAGCACTTGCCCCTACAGCCCCGCTAGAGGCTACCTGGGGTAGCTTTGTCTATGTATGTTTTGACAGCACTTGCCCCGACAGCCCTGCTAGAATTTATCTGGGTTAGCTTTGTTTGTAACTGTGTGAGAGCACTTGCCCCACAGCACTGCGAGAGGCTACCTAAGGTAGCTTTGTATGTGTTTGTGTAACAGCACTTGCCCCTACAGCCCTGCTAGAGGCTACCTGGGGTAGCTTTGTATGTGTTTGTGTAACAGCACTTGCCCCTACAGCCCTGCTAGAGGCTACCTGGGGTAGCTTTCTCTGTGTGCAAAAGCACTAGCCTCTACAGTCACGCTAAAGGCTACCTGGGGTAGCTTTGTCTGTGTCTATGTAACAGCACTTGCCCCTACAGCCCTGGCAAAGGCTACCTGGGGTAGCTTTGTCAGTGTTTGTGGAACAGCACTTGCCCCCACAGCCAAATAGCGGCTACCTGGGGTAGCTTTGTCTGGATGAGTGGGTGGGTGGTTGAGTGAGGGGGTGAGTTGGTGAGTGAGATTCTCATTTTGTACCACAAGAGGGCAGCATTGAGTCGCGAAATAATTTGTTTGTGGGGAGTGGTGGTGCAGTGGTTAGCGCACGTTGAGTGTGTGTGGGGAGTGGTGGTGCAGTGGTTAGCGCACTGTGTGTGAGTGGGGAGTGGTGGTGCAGTGCTTAGCGCACTGTGTGTGAGTGGGGAGTGGTGAAGCAGTGGTTAGGGCATTGTGTGTCTGAGTGGGGTGTGGTGGTGCAGTGGTTAGCGCACTGTGTGTGTGAGTGGGGAGTGATGGTGCAGTGGTTAGCGCACTGTGTGTGTGAGTGGGGAGTGATGGTGCAGTGGTTAGCGCACTGTGTGTGTGTGTGGGGAGTGATGGTGGTGGTGGTGGTGTTGTAAACATCGCTAGAACTGGGAGAGAGACAGAGGCGGTCGGGCGTGGTGGTGCTGGCCACCCACTCCCTCTGTGTGTGTAGCCACAGTGCCGGTAGCCTTCATAGGTGCTATTGATCAAAGCACTTGCCCCTACAACCAGAAAGATTCTACCTGGGGTAGCTTTGTCTGTGTCTCTGTGACAACATTTGCCCCGACAACCAGCTAGAGGCTACCTGGGGTAGCTTTGTCTATGTATGTTTTGACAGCACTTGCCCCTACAGCACTGCTAGAATTTATCTGGGTTAGCTTTTTTGTATCTGTGTGGCAGCAATTGCCCCTACAGCCCTGCGAGAGGCTACCTAAGGTAGCTTTGTCTGTGTTTGTGTAACAGCACTTGCCCCTACAGCATTGCTAGAGGGTACCTAGTGTAGATTTGTCTGTGTCTGTGTATGAGAGCACTTGCCCCTACAGCCCCGCTAGAGGCTACCTGGGGTAGCTTTGTCTTTGTATGTTTTGACAGCACTTGCCCCGACAGCCCTGCTAGAATTTATCTGGGTTAGCTTTGTTTGTATCTGTGTGAGAGCACTTGCCCCTACAGCCCCGCTAGAGGCTACCTGGGGTACCTTTGTCTGTGTCTATGTAACAGCACTTGCCCCTACAGCCCTGCCAAACGCTACCTGGGGTAGCTTTGTCAGTGTCTGTGGAACAGCACTTGCCCCTACAACCAGCTAGAGGCTACGTGGGGTAGCTTTGTCTGGATGAATGGGTGGGTGGGTGAGTGGGTGAGTTGGTGAGTGAGATTCTAGTTTTTTACCACAAGAGGGCAGCATTGAGTCGCGAAATAATTTGTGTGTGGGGAGTGGTGGTGCAGTGGTTAGCGCACTGTGTGTGAGTGGGAAGTGGTTCGTGCAGTGGTTAGCGCACTGTGTGTGAGTGGGGAGTGGTGGTGCAGTGGTTAGCGCACTCTGTGTGAGTGGGGAGTGGTGGAGCAGTGGTTAGGGCATTGTGTGTCTGAGTGGGGAGTGGTGGTGCAGTGGTTAGCGCACTGTGTGTGTGAGTGGGGAGTGATGGTGCAGTGGTTAGCGCACTGTGTGTGTGTGGGGGGGAGTGATGGTGGTGGTGGTGTTGTAAACATCACTAGAACTGGGAGAGAGACAAAGGCGGTCGGGCGTGGTGGTGCTGGCCACCCACTCCCTCTGTGTGTGTAGCCACAGTGACGGTAGCCTTCATAGGTGCTATTGCTCAAAGCACTTGCCCCTACAACCAGAAAGAGTCTACCTGGGGTAGCTTTGTCTGTGTCTCTGTGACAACATTTGCCCCGACAACCAGCTAGAGGCTACCTGGTGTAGTTTTGTCTATGTATGTTTTGACAGCACTTGCCCCTACAGCCCTGCTAGAATTTATCTGGGTTAGTTTTTTTGTATCTGTGTGGCAGCAATTGCCCCTACAGCCCTGCGAGAGGCTACCTAAGGTAGCTTTGTCTGTGTTTGTGTAACAGCACTTGCCCCTAAAGCCCTGCTAGAGGCTACCTGGGGTAGCTTTGTCTGTGTTTGTGTAACAGCACTTGCCCCTACAGCATTGCTAGAGGGTACCTGGGGTAGCTTTGTCTGTGTCTGTGTATGAGAGCACTTGCCCCTACAGCCCCGCTAGAGGCTACCTGGGGTAGCTTTGTCTATGTATGTTTTGACAGCACTTGCCCCGACAGCCCTGCTAGAATTTATCTGGGTTAGCTTTGTTTGTATCTGTGTGAGAGCACTTGCCCCTACAGCCCCGCTAGAGGCTACCTGGGGTACCTTTGTCTGTGTCTATGTAACAGCACTTGCCCCTACAGCCCTGCCAAAGGCTACCTGGGGTAGCTTTGTCAGTGTCTGTGGAACAGCACTTGCCCCTACAACCAGCTAGAGGCTACGTGGGGTAGCTTTGTCTGGATGAATGGGTGGGTGGGTGAGTGGGAGAGTTGGTGAGTGAGATTCTAGTTTTTTACCACAAGAGGGCAGCATTGAGTCGCGAAATAATTTGTGTGGGGGAGTGGTGGTGCAGTGGTTAGCGCACGTTGAGTGTGTGTGGGGAGTGGTGGTGCAGTGGTTAGCGCACTGTGTGTGAGTGGGGAGTGGTGGTGCAGTGGTTAGCACACTGTGTGTGTGTGGGGAGTGGTGGTGCAGTGGTTAGCGCACTGTGTGTGAGTGGGGAGTGGTGGTGCAGTGGTTAGCGCACTGTATGTGAGTGGGGAGTGGTGGAGCAGTGGTTAACGGCATTGTGTGTCTGAGTGGGGAGTGGTGGTGCAGTGGTTAGCGCACTGTGTGTGTGAGTGGGGAATGATGGTGCAGTGGTTAGCGCACTGTGTGTGTGTGTGTGGGGAGTGATGGTGGTGGTGGTGTTGTAAACATCGCTAGAACTGGGAGAGAGACAAAGGCGGTCGGGCGTGGTGGTGGTGGTGGTGGCCACCCACTCCCTCTGTGTGTGTAGCCACAGTGACGGTAGCCTTCATAGGTGCTATTGCTCAAAGCACTTGCCCCTACAACCAGAAAGATTCTACCTGGGGTAGCTTTGTCTGTGTCTCTGTGACAACATTTGCCCCGACAACCAGCTAGAGGCTACCTGGGGTAGCTTTGTCTATGTATGTTTTGACAGCACTTGCCCCTACAGCACTGCTAGAATTTATCTGGGTTAGCTTTTTTGTATCTGTGTGGCAGCAATTGCCCCTACAGCCCAGCGAGAGGCTACCTAAGGTAGCTTTGTCTGTGTTTGTGTAACAGCACTTGCCCCTATAGCCCTGCTAGAGGCTACCTGGTGTAGCTTTGTCTGTGTTTGTGTAACAGCACTTGCCCCTACAGCATTGCTAGAGGGTACCTAGGGTAGATTTGTCTGTGTCTGTGTATGAGAGCACTTGACCCTACAGCACCGCTAGAGGCTACCTGGGGTAGCTTTGTCTATGTATGTTTTTACAGCACTTGCCCCGACAGCCCTGCTAGAATTTATCTGGGTTAGCTTTGTTTGTATCTGTGTGAGAGCACTTGCCCCTACAGCCCCGCTAGAGGCTACCTGGGGTACCTTTGTCTGTGTCTATGTAACAGCACTTGCCCCTACAGCCCTGCCAAAGGCTACCTGGGGTAGCTTTGTCAGTGTCTGTGGAACAGCACTTGCCCCTACAACCAGCTAGAGGCTACGTGGGGTAGCTTTGTCTGGATGAATGGGTGGGTGGGTGAGTGGGTGAGTTGGTGAGTGAGATTCTAGTTTTGTACCACAAGAGGGCAGCAGTGAGTCGCGAAATAATTTGTGTGGGAGGAGCGGTGGTGCAGTGGTTAGCGCACGTTGAGTGTGTGTGCGGAGTGGTGGTGCAGTGGTTAGCGCACTGTGTGTGAGTGGGGAGTGGTGGTGCAGTGGTTAGCGCACTGTGTGTGAGTGGGGAGTGGTGGTCCAGTGGTTAGCGCACTGTGTGTGTGTGGGGAGTGGTGGTGCAGTGGTTAGCGCACTGTGTGTGAGTGGGGAGTGGTGGTGCAGTGGTTAGCGCACTGTATGTGAGTGGGGAGTGGTGGAGCAGTGGTTAGGGCATTGTGTGTCTGAGTGGGGAGTGGTGGTGCAGTGGTTAGCGCACTGTGTGTGTGAGTGGGGAATGATGGTGCAGTGGTTAGCGCACTGTGTGTGTGTGTGTGGGGAGTGATGGTGGTGGTGGTGTTGTAAACATCGCTAGAACTGGGAGAGAGACAAAGGCGGTCGGGCGTGGTGGTGGTGGCCACCCACTCCCTCTGTGTGTGTAGCCACAGTGACGGTAGCCTTCATAGGTGCTATTGCTCAAAGCACTTGCCCCTACAACCAGAAAGATTCTACCTGGGGTAGCTTTGTCTGTGTCTCTGTGACAACATTTGCCCGGACAACCAGCTAGAGGCTACCTGGGGTAGCTTTGTCTATGTATGTTTTGACAGCACTTGCCCCTACAGCACTGCTAGAATTTATCTGGGTTAGCTTTTTTGTATCTGTGTGGCAGCAATTGCCCCTACAGCCCAGCGAGAGGCTACCTAAGGTAGCTTTGTCTGTGTTTGTGTAACAGCACTTGCCCCTATAGCCCTGCTAGAGGCTACCTGGTGTAGCTTTGTCTGTGTTTGTGTAACAGCACTTGCCCCTACAGCATTGCTAGAGGGTACCTAGGGTAGATTTGTCTGTGTATGAGAGCACTTGCCCCTACAGCACCGCTAGAGGCTACCTGGGGTAGCTTTGTCTATGTATGTTTTTACAGCACTTGCCCCGACAGCCCTGCTAGAATTTATCTGGGTTAGCTAAGGTAGCTTTGTCTGTGTTTGTGTAACAGCACTTGCCCCTATAGCCCTGCTAGAGGCTACCTGGTGTAGCTTTGTCTGTGTTTGTGTAACAGCACTTGCCCCTACAGCATTGCTAGAGGGTACCTAGGGTAGATTTGTCTGTGTCTGTGTATGAGAGCACTTGCCCCTACAGCACCGCTAGAGGCTACCTGGGGTAGCTTTGTCTATGTATGTTTTGACAGCACTTGCCCCGACAGCCCTGCTAGAATTTATCTGGGTTAGCTTTGTTTGTATCTGTGTGAGAGCACTTGCCCCTACAGCCCCGCTAGAGGCTACCTGGGGTACCTTTGTCTGTGTCTATGTAACAGCACTTGCCCCTACAGCCCTGCCAAAGGCTACCTGGGGTAGCTTTGTCAGTGTCTGTGGAACAGCACTTGCCCCGACAACCAGCTAGAGGCTACCTGGGGTAGCTTTGTCACAGCGACACAGACAAAGCTACCCCAGGTAGAATCTTTCTGGTTGTAGGGGCAAGTGCTTTGAGCAATAGCACCTATGAAGGCTACCGTCACTGTGGCTACACACACAGAGGGAGTGGGTGGCCACCACCACCACGCCCGACCGCCTTTGTCTCTGTCCCAGTTCTAGCGATGTTTACAACACCACCACCACCATCACTCCCCACACACACACACACAGTGCGCTAACCACTGCACCATCATTCCCCACTCACACACACAGTGCGCTAACCACTGCACCACCACTCCCCACTCAGACACACAATGCCTTAACCACTGCTCCACCACTCCCCACTCACATACAGTGCGCTAACCACTGCACCACCACTCCCCACTCACACACAGTGCGCTAACCACTGCACCACCACTCCCCACACACACACAGTGTGCTAACCACTGCACCACCACTCCCCACTCACACACTGCGCTAACCACTGCACCACCACTCCCCACTCACACACAGTGTGCTAACCACTGCACCACCACTCCCCACACACACTCAACGTGCGCTAACCACTGCACCACCGCTCCTCCCACACAAATTATTTCGCGACTCACTGCTGCCCTCTTGTGGTAAAAAACTAGAATCTCACTCACCAACTCACCCACTCCCCACCCACCCATTCATCCAGACAAAGCTACCCCACGTAGCCTCTAGCTGGTTGTAGGGGCAAGTGCTGTTCCACAGACACTGACAAAGCTACCCCAGGTAGCGTTTGGCAGGGCTGTAGGGGCAAGTGCTGTTACATAGACACAGACAAAGGTACCCCAGGTAGCCTCTAGCGGGGCTGTAGGGGCAAGTGCTCTCACACAGATACAAACAAAGCTAACCCAGATAAATTCTAGCAGGGCTGTCGGGGCAAGTGCTGTCAAAACATACATAGACAAAGCTACCCCAGGTAGCCTCTAGCGGGGCTGTAGGGGCAAGTGCTCTCATACACAGACACAGACAAATCTACACTAGGTACCCTCTAGCAATGCTGTAGGGGCAAGTGCTGTTACACAAACACAGACATACCTACACCAGGTAGCCTCTAGCAGGGCTATAGGGGCAAGTGCTGTTACACAAACACAGACAAAGCTACCTTAGGTAGCCTCTCGCAGGGCTGTAGGGGCAATTGCTGCCACACAGATACAAAAAAGCTAACCCAGATAAATTCTAGCAGTGCTGTAGGGGCAAGTGCTGTCAAAACATACATAGACAAAGCTACCCCAGGTAGCCTCTAGCTGGTTGTCGGGGCAAATGTTGTCACAGAGACACAGACAAAGCTACCCCAGGTAGAATCTTTCTGGTTGTAGTGGCAAGTGCTTTGATCAATAGCACCTATGAAGGCTACCGGCACTGTGGATACACACACAGAGGGAGTGGGTGGCCAGCACCACCACGCCCGACCGCCTCTGTCTCTCTCCCAGTTCTAGCGATGTTTACAACACCACCACCACCATCACTCCCCACACACACACACAGTGCGCTAACCACTGCACCATCACTCCCCACTCACACACACAGTGCGCTAACCACTACACCATCACTCCCCACTCACACACACAGTGCGCTAACCACTGCACCACCACACCCCACTCAGACACACAATGCCCTAACCACTGCTCCACCACTCCCCACTCACACACAGTGCGCTAAGCACTGCACCACCACTCCCCACTCACACACAGTGCGCTAACCACTGCACCACCACTCCCCACACACACTCAACGTGCGCTAACCACTGCACCACCACTCCCCCCACACAAATTATTTCGCGACTCAATGCTGCCCTCTTTTGGTAAAAACTAGAATCTCACTCACCAACTCACCCCCTCACTCAACTACCCACCCACTCATCCAGACAAAGCTACCCCAGGTAGCCTCTAGCTGGCTGTGGGGGCAAGCGCTGTTCCACAGACACTGACAAAGCTACCCCAGGTAGCCTTTGGCAGGGGTGTAGGGGCAAGTGCTTTTACATAGACACAGACAAGGTAGCCCAGGTAGCCTCTAGCGCGGCTGTAGAGGCTAGTGCTGTTACTCTCAGAGAAAGCTACCCCAGGTAGCTTTGTCACAAGAGGGCAGCAGTGAGTCGCGAAATAATTTGTGTGGGAGGAGCGGTGGTGCAGTGGTTAGCGCACGTTGAGTGTGTGTGCGGAGTGGTGGTGCAGTGGTTAGCGCACTGTGTGTGAGTGGGGAGTGGTGGTGCAGTGGTTAGCGCACTGTGTGTGAGTGGGGAGTGGTGGTGCAGTGGTTATCGCACTCTGTGTGAGTGGGGAGTGGTGGAGCAGTGGTTAGGGCATTGTGTGTCTGAGTGGGGAGTGGTGGTTCAGTGGTTAGCGCACTGTGTGTGTGAGTGGGGAGTGATGGTGCAGTGGTTAGCGCACTGTGTGTTTGTGTGGGGAGTGATGGTGGTGGTGGTGTTGTAAACATCGCTAGAACTGGGAGAGAGACAAAGGCGGTCGGGCGTGGTGGTGCTGGCCACCCACTCCCTCTGTGTGTGTAGCCACAGTGCCGGTAGCCTTCATAGGTGCTATTGCTCACAGCACTTGCCCCTACAGCCCTGCCAAAGGCTACCTGGGGTAGCTTTGTCAGTGTCTGTGGAACAGCACTTGCCCCTACAACCAGCTAGAGGCTACGTGGGGTAGCTTTGTCTGGATGAATGGGTGGGTGGGTGAGTGGGTGAGTTGGTGAGTGAGATTCTAGTTTTTTACCAGAAGAGGGCAGCATTGAGTCGCGAAATAATTTGTGTGGGGGGAGTGGTGGTGCAGTGGTTAGCGCACGTTGAGTGTGAGTGGGGAGTGGTGGTGCAGTGGTTATCGCACTCTGTGTGAGTGGGGAGTGGTGGAGCACTGGTTAGGGCATTGTGTGTCTGACTGGGGAGTGGTGGTTCAGTGGTTAGCGCACTGTGTGTGTGAGTGGGGAGTGATGGTGCAGTGGTTAGCGCACTGTGTGTGTGTGTGGGGAGTGATGGTGGTGGTGGTGTTGTAAACATCGCTAGAACTGGGAGAGAGACAAAGGCGGTCGGGCGTGGTGTTGCTGGCCACCCACTCCCTCTGTGTGTGTAGCCACAGTGCCGGTAGCCTTCATAGGTGCTATTGCTCAAAGCACTTGCCCCTACAACCAGAAAGATTCTACCTGGGGTAGCTTTGTCTGTGTCGCTGTGACAACATTTGCCCCGACAACCAGCTAGAGGCTACCTGGGGTAGCTTTGTCTATGTATGTTTTGACAGCACTTGCCCCTACAGCCCTGCTAGAATTTATCTGGGTTAGCTTTTTTGTATCTGTGTGGCAGCACTTGCCCCTACAGCCCTGCGAGAGGCTATCTAAGGTAGCTTTGTCTGTGTTTGTGTAACAGCACTTGCCCCTACAGCATTGCTAGAGGCTACATGGGGTAGCTTTGTCTGTGTTTGTGTAACAGCACTTGCCCCTACAGCATTGCTAGAGGGTACCTGGGGTAGCTTTGTCTGTGTCTGTGTATGAGAGCACTTGCCTCTACAGCCCCGCTAGAGGCTACCTGGGGTAGCTTTGTCTATGTATGTTTTGACAGCACCTGCCCCGACAGCCCTGCTAGAATTTATCTGGGTTAGCTTTGTTTGTATCTGTGTGAGAGCACTTACCCCACAGCCCTGCGAGAGGCTACGTAAGGTAGCTTTGTATGTGTTTGTGTAACAGCACTTGCCCCTACAGCCCTGCTAGAGGCTACCTGGGGTAGCTTTGTATGTGTTTGTGTAACAGCACTTGCCCCTACAGCCCTGCTAGAGGCTACCTGGGGTAGCTTTCTCTGAGAGTAACAGCACTAGCCTCTACAGCCGCGCTAGAGGCTACCTGGGCTACCTTGTCTGTGTCTATGTAAAAGCACTTGCCCCTACACCCCTGCCAAAGGCTACCTGATTGGGCCCAACCGATGACGTCACCTCACAGCTTCTGCCTCCTCTCAGACACCCCCCGGCGCCTCTGCAGCCCCCGGCAACAGTCCCAGCCAATCACCGCCGTCGCTTCTCGTCTACCTTTGATTGGGCCCAACCGATGACGTCACCTCACAGCTTCTGCCTCCTCTCAGACACCCCCCGGCGCCTCTGCAGCCCCCGGCAACAGTCCCAGCCAATCACCGTTAGCGCCACGGGCAGCGATTTGTCACTGGGTAAACAGCGGGAGGGGGGCGGGGGCGGCGGCGCGGGTGGGGGGGATGACGAGCCTCCCCCCCCACCACCCCCCAACGGCCGGGGGCGTTCGATTGGATGCGCAGGATGACGTCAGATGATCCGGGTACTAACGGGTTTTTGTTGCCATATAAGGGAGTGGGGGCGGAGCAAAAAAAAACTCTGCGGAGTCGTCATTCAGGAACGTCGGCACGAAGTTCAGGCGGCCTCAGCCGTCCTCAACATTCCGCGTGAGGTTCGCAGGGTGGAGTTCAGGGCGAGCCTTTCCCCCCCCCCCAAGCCCCATCGGGCAGCGTAAAGAAGAGGTGAGTGGATACCGGTACCTTAGGTAGCCTCTCGCAGGGCTGTAGGGGCAAGTGCTGCCACACACATACAAAAAAGCTAACCCAGATAAATTCTAGCAGGGCTGTAGGGGCAAGTGCTGTCAAAACATACATAGACAAAGCTACACCAGGTAGCCTCTAGCTGGTTGTCGGGGCAAATGTTGTCACAGAGACACAGACAAAGCTACCCCAGGTAGACTCTTTCTGGTTGTAGGGGCAAGTGCTTTGAGCAATAGCACCTATGAAGGCTACCGGCACTGTGGCTACACACAAAGGGAGTGGGTGGCCAGCACCACAACGCCCGACCGACTTTGTCTCTCTCCCAGTTCTAGCGATGTTTACAACACCACCACCACCATCACTCCCCACACACACACACAGTGCACTAACCACTGCACCATCACTCCCCACTCACACACACATTGCCCTAACCACTGCTCCACCACTCCCCACTCACACACAGTGCGCTAACCACTGCACCACCACTCCCCACTCACACACAGTGCGCTAACCACTGCACCACCACTCCCCACACACACTCAACGTGCGCTAACCACTGCACCACCACTCCCCCCACACAAATTATGTCGCAACTCAATGCTGCCCTCTTGTGGTAAAAACTAGAATCTCACTCACCAACTCACCCCCTCACTCAACCACCCACTCATCCAGACAAAGCTACCCCAGGTAGCCTCTAGCTGGCTGTGGGGGCAAGTGCTGTTCCACAGACACTGACAAAGCTACCCCAGGTAGCCTTTGGCAGGGCTGTAGGGGCAAGTGCTTTTACATAGACACAGACAAAGCTACCCCAGGTAGCCTCTAGCGCGGCAGTAGAGGCTAGTGCTGTTACACACAGAGAAAGCTACCCCGGGTAGCCTCTAGCAGGGCTGTAGGGGCAAGTGCTGTTACACAAACACAGAAAAAGCTACCTTAGGTAGCCTCTCGCAGGGCTGTAGGGGCAAGTGCTCTCACACAGATACATACAAAGCTAACCCAGATAAATTCTAGCAGGGCTGACGGGGCAAATGCTGTCAAAACATACATAGACAAAGTTACCCCAGGTAGCCTCTAGCGGGGCTGTAGGGGCAAGTGCTCTCATACACAGACACAGAGAAAGCTACCCCAGGTACCCTTTAGCAATGCTGTAGGGGCAAGTGCTGTTACACAAACACAGTGTCTGTGGAACAGCACTTGCCCCTACAACCAGCTAGAGGCTACGTGGGGTAGCTTTGTCTGGATGAATGGGTGGGTGGGTGAGTGGGTGAGTTGGTGGGTGAGATTCTAGTTTTTTACCAGAAGAGGGCAGCATTGAGTCGCGAAATAATTTGTGTGGAGGGAGTGGTGGTGCAGTGGTTAGCACACGTTGAGTGTGTGTGGGGAGTGGTGGTGCAGTGGTTAGCGCACTGTGTGTGAGTGGGGAGTGGTGGTGCAGTGGTTAGCGCACTGTGTGTGAGTGGGGAGTGGTGGTGCAGTGGTTAGCGCACTCTGTGTGAGTGGGGAGTGGTGGAGCAGTGGTTAGGGCATTGTGTGTCTGAGTGGGGAGTGGTGGTGCAGTGGTTAGCGCACTGTGTGTGTGAGTGGGGAGTGATGGTGCAGTGGTTAGCGCACTGTGTGTGTGTGTGGGGAGTGATGGTGGTGGTGGTGTTGTAAACATCACTAGAACTGGGAGAGAGACAAAGGCGGTCGGGCGTGGTGGTGCTGGCCACCCACTCCCTCTGTGTGTGTAGCCACAGTGACGGTAGCCTTCATAGGTGCTATTGCTCAAAGCACTTGCCCCTACAACCAGAAAGATTCTACCTGGGGTAGCTTTGTCTGTGTCGCTGTGACAACATTTGCCCCGACAACCAGCTAGAGGCTACCTGGGGTAGCTTTGTCTATGTATGTTTTGACAGCACTTGCCCCTACAGCCCTGCTAGAATTTATCTGGGTTAGCTTTTTTGTATCTGTGTGGCAGCACTTGCCCCTACAGCCCTGCGAGAGGCTATCTAAGGTAGCTTTGTCTGTGTTTGTGTAACAGCACTTGCCCCTACAGCATTGCTAGAGGCTACATGGGGTAGCTTTGTCTGTGTTTGTGTAACAGCACTTGCCCCTACAGCATTGCTAGAGGGTACCTGGGGTAGCTTTGTCTGTGTCTGTGTATGAGAGCACTTGCCTCTACAGCCCCGCTAGAGGCTACCTGGGGTAGCTTTGTCTATGTATGTTTTGACAGCACCTGCCCCGACAGCCCTGCTAGAATTTATCTGGGTTAGCTTTGTTTGTATCTGTGTGAGAGCACTTACCCCACAGCCCTGCGAGAGGCTACGTAAGGTAGCTTTGTATGTGTTTGTGTAACAGCACTTGCCCCTACAGCCCTGCTAGAGGCTACCTGGGGTAGCTTTGTATGTGTTTGTGTAACAGCACTTGCCCCTACAGCCCTGCTAGAGGCTACCTGGGGTAGCTTTCTCTGAGAGTAACAGCACTAGCCTCTACAGCCGCGCTAGAGGCTACCTGGGCTACCTTGTCTGTGTCTATGTAAAAGCACTTGCCCCTACACCCCTGCCAAAGGCTACCTGATTGGGCCCAACCGATGACGTCACCTCACAGCTTCTGCCTCCTCTCAGACACCCCCCGGCGCCTCTGCAGCCCCCGGCAACAGTCCCAGCCAATCACCGTTAGCGCCACGGGCAGCGATTTGTCACTGGGTAAACAGCGGGAGGGGGGCGGGGGCGGCGGCGCGGGTGGGGGGGATGACGAGCCTCCCCCCCCACCACCCCCCAACGGCCGGGGGCGTTCGATTGGATGCGCAGGATGACGTCAGATGATCCGGGTACTAACGGGTTTTTGTTGCCATATAAGGGAGTGGGGGCGGAGCAAAAAAAAATTCTGCGGAGTCGTCATTCAGGAACGTCGGCACGAAGTTCAGGCGGCCTCAGCCGTCCTCAACATTCCGCGTGAGGTTCGCAGGGTGGAGTTCAGGGCGAGCCTTTCCCCCCCCCCCAAGCCCCATCGGGCAGCGTAAAGAAGAGGTGAGTGGATACCGGTACCTCGCAGGGCTGTAGGGGCAAGTGCTGCCACACACATACAAAAAAGCTAACCCAGATAAATTCTAGCAGGGCTGTAGGGGCAAGTGCTGTCAAAACATACATAGACAAACCTACCCCAGGTAGCCTCTAGCTGGTTGTCGGGGCAAATGTTGTCACAGAGACACAGACAAAGCTACCCCAGGTAGACTCTTTCTGGTTGTAGGGGCAAGTGCTGTGAGCAATAGCGCCTATGAAGGCTACCGGCACTGTGGCTACACACACAGAGGGAGTGGGTGGCCAGCACCACCACGCCCGACCGCCTTTGTCTCTCTCCCAGTTCTAGCGATGTTTACAACACCACCACCACCATCACTCCCCACACACACACACAGTGCGCTAACCACTGCACCATCACTCCCCACTCACACACACAGTGCGCTAACCACTGCACCACCACTCCCCACTCAGACACACAATGCCCTAACCACTGCTCCACCACTCCCCACTCACACAGAGTGCGCTAACCACTGCACCACCACTCCCCACTCACACACAGTGCGCTAACCACTGCACCACCACTCCCCACTCACACACAGTGCGCTAACCACTGCACCACCACTCCCCACACACTTAACGTGCGCTAACCACTGCACCACCACTCCCCCCACACAAATTTTTTCGTGACTCCATGCTGCCCTCTTGTGGTAAAAAACTAGAATTTCACTCACAAACTCACCCACTCACCCACCCATTCATCCAGACAAAGCTACCCCACGTAGCCTCTAGCTGGTTGTAGGGGCAAGTGCTGTTCCACAGACACTGACAAAGCTAGTGAGATTCTAGTTTTTTACCACAAGAGGGCAGCATTGAGTCGCGAAATAATTTGTGTGGGGGGAGTGGTGGTGCAGTGGTTAGCGCACGTTGAGTGTGTGTGGGGAGTGGTGGTGCAGTGGTTAGCGCACTGTGTGTGAGTGGGAAGTGGTTCATGCAGTGGTTAGCGCACTGTGTGTGAGTGGGGAGTGGTGGTGCAGTGGTTAGCGCACTCTGTGTGAGTGGGGAGTGGTGGAGCAGTGGTTAGGGCATTGTGTGTCTGAGTGGGGAGTGGTGGTGCAGTGGTTAGCGCACTGTGTGTGTGAGTGGGGAGTGATGGTGCAGTGGTTAGCGCACTGTGTGTGTGTGTGGGGAGTGATGGTGGTGGTGGTGTTGTAAACATCACTAGAACTGGGAGAGAGACAAAGGCGGTCGGGCGTGGTGGTGCTGGCCACCCACTCCCTCTGTGTGTGTAGCCACAGTGACGGTAGCCTTCATAGGTGCTATTGCTCAAAGCACTTGCCCCTACAACCAGAAAGATTCTACCTGGGGTAGCTTTGTCTGTGTCGCTGTGACAACATTTGCCCCGACAACCAGCTAGAGGCTACCTGGGGTAGCTTTGTCTATGTATGTTTTGACAGCACTTGCCCCTACAGCCCTGCTAGAATTTATCTGGGTTAGCTTTTTTGTATCTGTGTGGCAGCACTTGCCCCTACAGCCCTGCGAGAGGCTATCTAAGGTAGCTTTGTCTGTGTTTGTGTAACAGCACTTGCCCCTACAGCATTGCTAGAGGCTACATGGGGTAGCTTTGTCTGTGTTTGTGTAACAGCACTTGCCCCTACAGCATTGCTAGAGGGTACCTGGGGTAGCTTTGTCTGTGTCTGTGTATGAGAGCACTTGCCTCTACAGCCCCGCTAGAGGCTACCTGGGGTAGCTTTGTCTATGTATGTTTTGACAGCACCTGCCCCGACAGCCCTGCTAGAATTTATCTGGGTTAGCTTTGTTTGTATCTGTGTGAGAGCACTTACCCCACAGCCCTGCGAGAGGCTACGTAAGGTAGCTTTGTATGTGTTTGTGTAACAGCACTTGCCCCTACAGCCCTGCTAGAGGCTACCTGGGGTAGCTTTGTATGTGTTTGTGTAACAGCACTTGCCCCTACAGCCCTGCTAGAGGCTACCTGGGGTAGCTTTCTCTGAGAGTAACAGCACTAGCCTCTACAGCCGCGCTAGAGGCTACCTGGGCTACCTTGTCTGTGTCTATGTAAAAGCACTTGCCCCTACACCCCTGCCAAAGGCTACCTGATTGGGCCCAACCGATGACGTCACCTCACAGCTTCTGCCTCCTCTCAGACACCCCCCGGCGCCTCTGCAGCCCCCGGCAACAGTCCCAGCCAATCACCGCCGTCGCTTCTCGTCTACCTTTGATTGGGCCCAACCGATGACGTCACCTCACAGCTTCTGCCTCCTCTCAGACACCCCCCGGCGCCTCTGCAGCCCCCGGCAACAGTCCCAGCCAATCACCGTTCGCGCCACGGGCAGCGATTTGTCACTTGGTAAACAGCGGGAGGGGGGCGGGGGCGGCGGCGCGGGTGGGGGGGATGACGAGCCTCCCCCCCCACCACCCCCCAACGGCCGGGGGCGTTCGATTGGATGCGCAGGATGACGTCAGATGATCCGGGTACTAACGGGTTTTTGTTGCCATATAAGGGAGTGGGGGCGGAGCAAAAAAAAATTCTGCGGAGTCGTCATTCAGGAACGTCGGCACGAAGTTCAGCGGCCTCAGCCGTCCTCAACATTCCGCGTGAGGTTCGCAGGGTGGAGTTCAGGGCGAGCCTTTCCCCCCCCCCCAAGCCCCATCGGGCAGCGTAAAGAAGAGGTGAGTGGATACCGGTACCTTAGGTAGCCTCTCGCAGGGCTGTAGGGGCAAGTGCTGCCACACACATACAAAAAAGCTAACCCAGATAAATTCTAGCAGGGCTGTAGGGGCAAGTGCTGTCAAAACATACATAGACAAACCTACCCCAGGTAGCCTCTAGCTGGTTGTCGGGGCAAATGTTGTCACAGAGACACAGACAAAGCTACCCCAGGTAGACTTTTTCTGGTTGTAGGGGCAAGTGCTGTGAGCAATAGCGCCTATGAAGGCTACCGGCACTGTGGCTACACACACAGAGGGAGTGGGTGGCCAGCACCACCACGCCCGACCGCCTTTGTCTCTCTCCCAGTTCTAGCGATGTTTACAACACCACCACCACCATCACTCCCCACACACACACACAGTGCGCTAACCACTGCACCATCACTCCCCACTCACACACACAGTGCGCTAACCACTGCACCACCACTCCCCACTCAGACACACAATGCCCTAACCACTGCTCCACCACTCCCCACTCACACAGAGTGCGCTAACCACTGCACCACCACTCCCCACTCACACACAGTGCGCTAACCACTGCACCACCACTCCCCACTCACACACAGTGCGCTAACCACTGCACCACCACTCCCCACACACTTAACGTGCGCTAACCACTGCACCACCACTCCCCCCACACAAATTTTTTCGTGACTCCATGCTGCCCTCTTGTGGTAAAAAACTAGAATTTCACTCACAAACTCACCCACTCACCCACCCATTCATCCAGACAAAGCTACCCCACGTAGCCTCTAGCTGGTTGTAGGGGCAAGTGCTGTTCCACAGACACTGACAAAGCTAGTGAGATTCTAGTTTTTTACCACAAGAGGGCAGCATTGAGTCGCGAAATAATTTGTGTGGGGGGAGTGGTGGTGCAGTGGTTAGCGCACGTTGAGTGTGTGTGGGGAGTGGTGGTGCAGTGGTTAGCGCACTGTGTGTGAGTGGGAAGTGGTTCATGCAGTGGTTAGCGCACTGTGTGTGAGTGGGGAGTGGTGGTGCAGTGGTTAGCGCACTCTGTGTGAGTGGGGAGTGGTGGAGCAGTGGTTAGGGCATTGTGTGTCTGAGTGGGGAGTGGTGGTGCAGTGGTTAGCGCACTGTGTGTGTGAGTGGGGAGTGATGGTGCAGTGGTTAGCGCACTGTGTGTGTGTGTGGGGAGTGATGGTGGTGGTGGTGTTGTAAACATCACTAGAACTGGGAGAGAGACAAAGGCGGTCGGGCGTGGTGGTGCTGGCCACCCACTCCCTCTGTGTGTGTAGCCACAGTGACGGTAGCCTTCATAGGTGCTATTGCTCAAAGCACTTGCCCCTACAACCAGAAAGATTCTACCTGGGGTAGCTTTGTCTGTGTCGCTGTGACAACATTTGCCCCGACAACCAGCTAGAGGCTACCTGGGGTAGCTTTGTCTATGTATGTTTTGACAGCACTTGCCCCTACAGCCCTGCTAGAATTTATCTGGGTTAGCTTTTTTGTATCTGTGTGGCAGCACTTGCCCCTACAGCCCTGCGAGAGGCTATCTAAGGTAGCTTTGTCTGTGTTTGTGTAACAGCACTTGCCCCTACAGCATTGCTAGAGGCTACATGGGGTAGCTTTGTCTGTGTTTGTGTAACAGCACTTGCCCCTACAGCATTGCTAGAGGGTACCTGGGGTAGCTTTGTCTGTGTCTGTGTATGAGAGCACGTGCCTCTACAGCCCCGCTAGAGGCTACCTGGGGTAGCTTTGTCTATGTATGTTTTGACAGCACCTGCCCCGACAGCCCTGCTAGAATTTATCTGGGTTAGCTTTGTTTGTATCTGTGTGAGAGCACTTACCCCACAGCCCTGCGAGAGGCTACGTAAGGTAGCTTTGTATGTGTTTGTGTAACAGCACTTGCCCCTACAGCCCTGCTAGAGGCTACCTGGGGTAGCTTTGTATGTGTTTGTGTAACAGCACTTGCCCCTACAGCCCTGCTAGAGGCTACCTGGGGTAGCTTTCTCTGAGAGTAACAGCACTAGCCTCTACAGCCGCGCTAGAGGCTACCTGGGCTACCTTGTCTGTGTCTATGTAAAAGCACTTGCCCCTACACCCCTGCCAAAGGCTACCTGATTGGGCCCAACCGATGACGTCACCTCACAGCTTCTGCCTCCTCTCAGACACCCCCCGGCGCCTCTGCAGCCCCCGGCAACAGTCCCAGCCAATCACCGCCGTCGCTTCTCGTCTACCTTTGATTGGGCCCAACCGATGACGTCACCTCACAGCTTCTGCCTCCTCTCAGACACCCCCCGGCGCCTCTGCAGCCCCCGGCAACAGTCCCAGCCAATCACCGTTAGCGCCACGGGCAGCGATTTGTCACTGGGTAAACAGCGGGAGGGGGGCGGGGGCGGCGGCGCGGGTGGGGGGGATGACGAGCCTCCCCCCCCACCACCCCCCAACGGCCGGGGGCGTTCGATTGGATGCGCAGGATGACGTCAGATGATCCGGGTACTAACGGGTTTTTGTTGCCATATAAGGGAGTGGGGGCGGAGCAAAAAAAAATTCTGCGGAGTCGTCATTCAGGAACGTCGGCACGAAGTTCAGGCGGCCTCAGCCGTCCTCAACATTCCGCGTGAGGTTCGCAGGGTGGAGTTCAGGGCGAGCCTTTCCCCCCCCCCCAAGCCCCATCGGGCAGCGTAAAGAAGAGGTGAGTGGATACCGGTACCTTAGGTAGCCTCTCGCAGGGCTGTAGGGGCAAGTGCTGCCACACACATACAAAAAAGCTAACCCAGATAAATTCTAGCAAGGCTGTAGGGGCAAGTGCTGTCAAAACATACATAGACAAACCTATCCCAGGTAGCCTCTAGCTGGTTGTCGGGGCAAATGTTGTCACAGAGACACAGACAAAGCTACCCCAGGTAGACTCTTTCTGGTTGTAGGGGCAAGTGCTGTGAGCAATAGCGCCTATGAAGGCTACCGGCATTGTGGCTACACACACAGAGGGAGTGGGTGGCCAGCACCACCACGCCCGACCGCCTTTGTCTCTCTCCCAGTTCTAGCGATGTTTACAACACCACCACCACCATCACTCCCCACACACACACACAGTGCGCTAACCACTGCACCATCACTCCCCACTCACACACACAGTGCGCTAACCACTGCACCACCACTCCCCACTCAGACACACAATGCCCTAACCACTGCTCCACCACTCCCCACTCACACAGAGTGCGCTAACCACTGCACCACCACTCCCCACTCACACACAGTGCGCTAACCACTGCACCACCACTCCCCACTCACACACAGTGCGCTAACCACTGCACCACCACTCCCCACACACTCAACGTGCGCTAACCACTGCACCACCACTCCCCCCACACAAATTTTTTCGTGACTCCATGCTGCCCTCTTGTGGTAAAAAACTAGAATTTCACTCACAAACTCACCCACTCACCCACCCATTCATCCAGACAAAGCTACCCCACGTAGCCTCTAGCTGGTTGTAGGGGCAAGTGCTGTTCCACAGACACTGACAAAGCTAGTGAGATTCTAGTTTTTTACCACAAGAGGGCAGCATTGAGTCGCGAAATAATTTGTGTGGGGGGAGTGGTGGTGCAGTGGTTAGCGCACGTTGAGTGTGTGTGGGGAGTGGTGGTGCAGTGGTTAGCGCACTGTGTGTGAGTGGAAAGTGGTTCATGCAGTGGTTAGCGCACTGTGTGTGAGTGGGGAGTGGTGGTGCAGTGGTTAGCGCACTCTGTGTGAGTGGGGAGTGGTGGAGCAGTGGTTAGGGCATTGTGTGTCTGAGTGGGGAGTGGTGGTGCAGTGGTTAGCGCACTGTGTGTGTGAGTGGGGAGTGATGGTGCAGTGGTTAGCGCACTGTGTGTGTGTGTGGGGAGTGATGGTGGTGGTGGTGTTGTAAACATCACTAGAACTGGGAGAGAGACAAAGGCGGTCGGGCGTGGTGGTGCTGGCCACCCACTCCCTCTGTGTGTGTAGCCACAGTGACGGTAGCCTTCATAGGTGCTATTGCTCAAAGCACTTGCCCCTACAACCAGAAAGATTCTACCTGGGGTAGCTTTGTCTGTGTCGCTGTGACAACATTTGCCCCGACAACCAGCTAGAGGCTACCTGGGGTAGCTTTGTCTATGTATGTTTTGACAGCACTTGCCCCTACAGCCCTGCTAGAATTTATCTGGGTTAGCTTTTTTGTATCTGTGTGGCAGCACTTGCCCCTACAGCCCTGCGAGAGGCTATCTAAGGTAGCTTTGTCTGTGTTTGTGTAACAGCACTTGCCCCTACAGCATTGCTAGAGGCTACATGGGGTAGCTTTGTCTGTGTTTGTGTAACAGCACTTGCCCCTACAGCATTGCTAGAGGGTACCTGGGGTAGCTTTGTCTGTGTCTGTGTATGAGAGCACTTGCCTCTACAGCCCCGCTAGAGGCTACCTGGGGTAGCTTTGTCTATGTATGTTTTGACAGCACTTGCCCCGACAGCCCTGCTAGAATTTATCTGGGTTAGCTTTGTTTGTATCTGTGTGAGAGCACTTACCCCACAGCCCTGCGAGAGGCTACGTAAGGTAGCTTTGTATGTGTTTGTGTAACAGCACTTGCCCCTACAGCCCTGCTAGAGGCTACCTGGGGTAGCTTTGTATGTGTTTGTGTAACAGCACTTGCCCCTACAGCCCTGCTAGAGGCTACCTGGGGTAGCTTTCTCTGAGAGTAACAGCACTAGCCTCTACAGCCGCGCTAGAGGCTACCTGGGCTACCTTGTCTGTGTCTATGTAAAAGCACTTGCCCCTACACCCCTGCCAAAGGCTACCTGATTGGGCCCAACCGATGACGTCACCTCACAGCTTCTGCCTCCTCTCAGACACCCCCCGGCGCCTCTGCAGCCCCCGGCAACAGTCCCAGCCAATCACCGGCGTCGCTTCTCGTCTACCTTTGATTGGGCCCAACCGATGACGTCACCTAACAGCTTCTGCCTCCTCTCAGACGCCCCCCGGCGCCTCTGCAGCCCCCGGCAACAGTCCCAGCCAATCACCGTTAGCGCCACGGGCAGCGATTTGTCACTGGGTAAACAGCGGGAGGGGGGCGGGGGCGGCGGCGCGGGTGGGGGGGATGACGAGCCTCCCCCCCCACCACCCCCCAACGGCCGGGGGCGTTCGATTGGATGCGCAGGATGACGTCAGATGATCCGGGTACTAACGGGTTTTTGTTGCCATATAAGGGAGTGGGGGCGGAGCAAAAAAAAATTCTGCGGAGTCGTCATTCAGGAACGTCGGCACGAAGTTCAGGCGGCCTCAGCCGTCCTCAACATTCCGCGTGAGGTTCGCAGGGTGGAGTTCAGGGCGAGCCTTTCCCCCCCCCCCAAGCCCCATCGGGCAGCGTAAAGAAGAGGTGAGTGGATACCGGTACCTTAGGTAGCCTCTCGCAGGGCTGTAGGGGCAAGTGCTGCCACACACATACAAAAAAGCTAACCCAGATAAATTCTAGCAGGGCTGTAGGGGCAAGTGCTGTCAAAACATACATAGACAAAGCTACACCAGGTAGCCTCTAGCTGGTTGTCGGGGCAAATGTTGTCACAGAGACACAGACAAAGCTACCCCAGGTAGACTCTTTCTGGTTGTAGGGGCAAGTGCTGTGAGCAATAGCACCTATGAAGGCTACCGGCACTGTGGCTACACACACAGGGAGTGGGTGGCCAGCACCACCACGCCCGACCGCCTTTGTCTCTCTCCCAGTTCTAGCGATGTTTACAACACCACCACCACCATCACTCCCCACACACACACACAGTGCGCTAACCACTGCACCATCACTCCCCACTCACACACACAGTGCGCTAACCACTGCACCACCACTCCCCACTCAGACACACAATGCCCTAACCACTGCTCCACCACTCCCCACTCACACAGAGTGCGCTAACCACTGCACCACCACTCCCCACACACACTCAACGTGCGCTAACCACTGCACCACCACTCGCCCCACACAAATTATGTCGCGACTCAATGCTGCCCTCTTGTGGTAAAAACTAGAATCTCACTCACCAACTCACCCCCTCACCCACCCACCCATTCATCCAGATTTGCCCCGACAACCAGCTAGAGGCTACCTGGGGTAGCTTTGTCTATGTATGTTTTGACAGCACTTGCCCCTACAGCCCTGCTAGAATTTATCTGGGTTAGCTTTTTTGTATCTGTGTGGCAGCACTTGCCCCTACAGCCCTGCGAGAGGCTATCTAAGGTAGCTTTGTCTGTGTTTGTGTAACAGCACTTGCCCCTACAGCATTGCTAGAGGCTACATGGGGTAGCTTTTTCTGTGTTTGTGTAACAGCACTTGCCCCTACAGCATTGCTAGAGGGTGCCTGGGGTAGCTTTGTCTGTGTCTGTGTATGAGAGCACTTGCCCCTACAGCCCCGCTAGAGGCTACCTGGGGTAGCTTTGTCTATGTATGTTTTGACAGCACTTGCCCCGACAGCCCTGCTAGAATTTATCTGGGTTAGCTTTGTTTGTAACTGTGTGAGAGCACTTGCCCCACAGCACTGCGAGAGGCTACCTAAGGTAGCTTTGTATGTGTTTGTGTAACAGCACTTGCCCCTACAGCCCTGCTAGAGGCTACCTGGGGTAGCTTTGTATGTGTTTGTGTAACAGCACTTGCCCCTACAGCCCTGCTAGAGGCTACCTGGGGTAGCTTTCTCTGTGTGCAAAAGCACTAGCCTCTACAGCCACGCTAAAGGCTACCTGGGGTAGCTTTGTCTGTGTCTATGTAACAGCACTTGCGCCTACAGCCCTGGCAAAGGCTACCTGGGGTAGCTTTGTCAGTGTTTGTGGAACAGCACTTGCCCCCACAGCCAACTAGCGGCTACCTGGGGTAGCTTTGTCTGGATGAGTGGGTGGGTGGTTGAGTGAGGGGGTGAGTTGGTGAGTGAGATTCTAATTTTGTACCACAAGAGGGCAGCATTGAGTCGCGAAATAATTTGTTTGTGGGGAGTGGTGGTGCAGTGGTTAGCGCACGTTGAGTGTGTGTGGGGAGTGGTGGTGCAGTGGTTAGCGCACTGTGTGTGTGAGTGGGGAGTGATGGTGCAGTGGTTAGCGCACTGTGTGTGTGTGTGGGGAGTGATGGTGGTGGTGGTGTTGTAAACATCACTAGAACTGGGAGAGAGACAAAGGCGGTCGGGCGTGGTGGTGCTGGCCACCCACTCCCTCTGTGTGTGTAGCCACAGTGACGGTAGCCTTCATAGGTGCTATTGCTCAAAGCACTTGCCCCTACAACCAGAAAGATTCTACCTGGGGTAGCTTTGTCTGTGTCGCTGTGACAACATTTGCCCCGACAACCAGCTAGAGGCTACCTGGGGTAGCTTTGTCTATGTATGTTTTGACAGCACTTGCCCCTACAGCCCTGCTAGAATTTATCTGGGTTAGCTTTTTTGTATCTGTGTGGCAGCACTTGCCCCTACAGCCCTGCGAGAGGCTATCTAAGGTAGCTTTGTCTGTGTTTGTGTAACAGCACTTGCCCCTACAGCATTGCTAGAGGCTACATGGGGTAGCTTTGTCTGTGTTTGTGTAACAGCACTTGCCCCTACAGCATTGCTAGAGGGTACCTGGGGTAGCTTTGTCTGTGTCTGTGTATGAGAGCACTTGCCTCTACAGCCCCGCTAGAGGCTACCTGGGGTAGCTTTGTCTATGTATGTTTTGACAGCACCTGCCCCGACAGCCCTGCTAGAATTTATCTGGGTTAGCTTTGTTTGTATCTGTGTGAGAGCACTTACCCCACAGCCCTGCGAGAGGCTACGTAAGGTAGCTTTGTATGTGTTTGTGTAACAGCACTTGCCCCTACAGCCCTGCTAGAGGCTACCTGGGGTAGCTTTGTATGTGTTTGTGTAACAGCACTTGCCCCTACAGCCCTGCTAGAGGCTACCTGGGGTAGCTTTCTCTGAGAGTAACAGCACTAGCCTCTACAGCCGCGCTAGAGGCTACCTGGGCTACCTTGTCTGTGTCTATGTAAAAGCACTTGCCCCTACACCCCTGCCAAAGGCTACCTGATTGGGCCCAACCGATGACGTCACCTCACAGCTTCTGCCTCCTCTCAGACACCCCCCGGCGCCTCTGCAGCCCCCGGCAACAGTCCCAGCCAATCACCGCCGTCGCTTCTCGTCTACCTTTGATTGGGCCCAACCGATGACGTCACCTCACAGCTTCTGCCTCCTCTCAGACACCCCCCGGCGCCTCTGCAGCCCCCGGCAACAGTCCCAGCCAATCACCGTTAGCGCCACGGGCAGCGATTTGTCACTGGGTAAACAGCGGGAGGGGGGCGGGGGCGGCGGCGCGGGTGGGGGGGATGACGAGCCTCCCCCCCCCACCACCCCCCAACGGCCGGGGGCGTTCGATTGGATGCGCAGGATGACGTCAGATGATCCGGGTACTAACGGGTTTTTGTTGCCATATAAGGGAGTGGGGGCGGAGCAAAAAAAAATTCTGCGGAGTCGTCATTCAGGAACGTCGGCACGAAGTTCAGGCGGCCTCAGCCGTCCTCAACATTCCGCGTGAGGTTCGCAGGGTGGAGTTCAGGGCGAGCCTTTCCCCCCCCCCCAAGCCCCATCGGGCAGCGTAAAGAAGAGGTGAGTGGATACCGGTACCTTAGGTAGCCTCTCGCAGGGCTGTAGGGGCAAGTGCTGCCACACAGATACAAAAAAGCTAACCCAGATAAATTCTAGCAGGGCTGTAGGGGCAAGTGCTGTCAAAACATACATAGACAAACCTACCCCAGGTAGCCTCTAGCTGGTTGTCGGGGCAAATGTTGTCACAGAGACACAGACAAAGCTACCCCAGGTAGACTCTTTCTGGTTGTAGGGGCAAGTGCTGTGAGCAATAGCGCCTATGAAGGCTACCGGCACTGTGGCTACACACACAGAGGGAGTGGGTGGCCAGCACCACCACGCCCGACCGCCTTTGTCTCTCTCCCAGTTCTAGCGATGTTTACAACACCACCACCACCACCATCACTCCCCACACACACACACAGTGCGCTAACCACTGCACCATCACTCCAAACTCACACACACAGTGCGCTAACCACTGCACCACCACTCCCCACTCAGACACACAATGCCCTAACCACTGCTCCACCACTCCCCACTCACACAGAGTGCGCTAACCAATGCACCACCACTCCCCACTCACACACAGTGCGCTAACCACTGCACCACCACTCCCCACTCACACACAGTGCGCTAACCACTGCACCACCACTCCCCACACACTTAACGTGCGCTAACCACTGCACCACCACTCCCCCCACACAAATTTTTTCGTGACTCCATGCTGCCCTCTTGTGGTAAAAAACTAGAATTTCACTCACAAACTCACCCACTCACCCACCCATTCATCCAGACAAAGCTACCCCACGTAGCCTCTAGCTGGTTGTAGGGGCAAGTGCTGTTCCACAGACACTGACAAAGCTAGTGAGATTCTAGTTTTTTACCACAAGAGGGCAGCATTGAGTCGCGAAATAATTTGTGTGGGGGGAGTGGTGGTGCAGTGGTTAGCGCACGTTGAGTGTGTGTGGGGAGTGGTGGTGCAGTGGTTAGCGCACTGTGTGTGAGTGGGAAGTGGTTCATGCAGTGGTTAGCGCACTGTGTGTGAGTGGGGAGTGGTGGTGCAGTGGTTAGCGCACTCTGTGTGAGTGGGGAGTGGTGGAGCAGTGGTTAGGGCATTGTGTGTCTGAGTGGGGAGTGGTGGTGCAGTGGTTAGCGCACTGTGTGTGTGAGTGGGGAGTGATGGTGCAGTGGTTAGCGCACTGTGTGTGTGTGTGGGGAGTGATGGTGGTGGTGGTGTTGTAAACATCACTAGAACTGGGAGAGAGACAAAGGCGGTCGGGCGTGGTGGTGCTGGCCACCCACTCCCTCTGTGTGTGTAGCCACAGTGACGGTAGCCTTCATAGGTGCTATTGCTCAAAGCACTTGCCCCTACAACCAGAAAGATTCTACCTGGGGTAGCTTTGTCTGTGTCGCTGTGACAACATTTGCCCCGACAACCAGCTAGAGGCTACCTGGGGTAGCTTTGTCTATGTATGTTTTGACAGCACTTGCCCCTACAGCCCTGCTAGAATTTATCTGGGTTAGCTTTTTTGTATCTGTGTGGCAGCACTTGCCCCTACAGCCCTGCGAGAGGCTATCTAAGGTAGCTTTGTCTGTGTTTGTGTAACAGCACTTGCCCCTACAGCATTGCTAGAGGCTACATGGGGTAGCTTTGTCTGTGTTTGTGTAACAGCACTTGCCCCTACAGCATTGCTAGAGGGTACCTGGGGTAGCTTTGTCTGTGTCTGTGTATGAGAGCACTTGCCTCTACAGCCCCGCTAGAGGCTACCTGGGGTAGCTTTGTCTATGTATGTTTTGACAGCACCTGCCCCGACAGCCCTGCTAGAATTTATCTGGGTTAGCTTTGTTTGTATCTGTGTGAGAGCACTTACCCCACAGCCCTGCGAGAGGCTACGTAAGGTAGCTTTGTATGTGTTTGTGTAACAGCACTTGCCCCTACAGCCCTGCTAGAGGCTACCTGGGGTAGCTTTGTATGTGTTTGTGTAACAGCACTTGCCCCTACAGCCCTGCTAGAGGCTACCTGGGGTAGCTTTCTCTGAGAGTAACAGCACTAGCCTCTACAGCCGCGCTAGAGGCTACCTGGGCTACCTTGTCTGTGTCTATGTAAAAGCACTTGCCCCTACACCCCTGCCAAAGGCTACCTGATTGGGCCCAACCGATGACGTCACCTCACAGCTTCTGCCTCCTCTCAGACACCCCCCGGCGCCTCTGCAGCCCCCGGCAACAGTCCCAGCCAATCACCGCCGTCGCTTCTCGTCTACCTTTGATTGGGCCCAACCGATGACGTCACCTCACAGCTTCTGCCTCCTCTCAGACACCCCCCGGCGCCTCTGCAGCCCCCGGCAACAGTCCCAGCCAATCACCGTTAGCGCCACGGGCAGCGATTTGTCACTGGGTAAACAGCGGGAGGGGGGCGGGGGCGGCGGCGCGGGTGGGGGGGATGACGAGCCTCCCCCCCCACCACCCCCCAACGGCCGGGGGCGTTCGATTGGATGCGCAGGATGACGTCAGATGATCCGGGTACTAACGGGTTTTTGTTGCCATATAAGGGAGTGGGGGCGGAGCAAAAAAAAATTCTGCGGAGTCGTCATTCAGGAACGTCGGCACGAAGTTCAGGCGGCCTCAGCCGTCCTCAACATTCCGCGTGAGGTTCGCAGGGTGGAGTTCAGGGCGAGCCTTTCCCCCCCCCCCAAGCCCCATCGGGCAGCGTAAAGAAGAGGTGAGTGGATACCGGTACCTTAGGTAGCCTCTCGCAGGGCTGTAGGGGCAAGTGCTGCCACACACATACAAAAAAGCTAACCCAGATAAATTCTAGCAAGGCTGTAGGGGCAAGTGCTGTCAAAACATACATAGACAAAGCTACACCAGGTAGCCTCTAGCTGGTTGTCGGGGCAAATGTTGTCACAGAGACACAGACAAAGCTACCCCAGGTAGACTCTTTCTGGTTGTAGGGGCAAGTGCTTTGAGCAATAGCACCTATGAAGGCTACCGGCACTGTGGCTACACACAAAGGGAGTGGGTGGCCAGCACCACAACGCCCGACCGACTTTGTCTCTCTCCCAGTTCTAGCGATGTTTACAACACCACCACCACCATCACTCCCCACACACACACACAGTGCACTAACCACTGCACCATCACTCCCCACTCACACACACATTGCCCTAACCACTGCTCCACCACTCCCCACTCACACACAGTGCGCTAACCACTGCACCACCACTCCCCACTCACACACAGTGCGCTAACCACTGCACCACCACTCCCCACTCACACACAGTGCGCTAACCACTGCACCACCACTCCCCACACACTTAACGTGCGCTAACCACTGCACCACCACTCCCCCCACACAAATTTTTTCGTGACTCCATGCTGCCCTCTTGTGGTAAAAAACTAGAATTTCACTCACAAACTCACCCACTCACCCACCCATTCATCCAGACAAAGCTACCCCACGTAGCCTCTAGCTGGTTGTAGGGGCAAGTGCTGTTCCACAGACACTGACAAAGCTAGTGAGATTCTAGTTTTTTACCACAAGAGGGCAGCATTGAGTCGCGAAATAATTTGTGTGGGGGGAGTGGTGGTGCAGTGGTTAGCGCACGTTGAGTGTGTGGGGAGTGGTGGTGCAGTGGTTAGCGCACTGTGTGTGAGTGGGAAGTGGTTCATGCAGTGGTTAGCGCACTGTGTGTGAGTGGGGAGTGGTGGTGCAGTGGTTAGCGCACTCTGTGTGAGTGGGGAGTGGTGGAGCAGTGGTTAGGGCATTGTGTGTCTGAGTGGGGAGTGGTGGTGCAGTGGTTAGCGCACTGTGTGTGTGAGTGGGGAGTGATGGTGCAGTGGTTAGCGCACTGTGTGTGTGTGTGGGGAGTGATGGTGGTGGTGGTGTTGTAAACATCACTAGAACTGGGAGAGAGACAAAGGCGGTCGGGCGTGGTGGTGCTGGCCACCCACTCCCTCTGTGTGTGTAGCCACAGTGACGGTAGCCTTCATAGGTGCTATTGCTCAAAGCACTTGCCCCTACAACCAGAAAGATTCTACCTGGGGTAGCTTTGTCTGTGTCGCTGTGACAACATTTGCCCCGACAACCAGCTAGAGGCTACCTGGGGTAGCTTTGTCTATGTATGTTTTGACAGCACTTGCCCCTACAGCCCTGCTAGAATTTATCTGGGTTAGCTTTTTTGTATCTGTGTGGCAGCACTTGCCCCTACAGCCCTGCGAGAGGCTATCTAAGGTAGCTTTGTCTGTGTTTGTGTAACAGCACTTGCCCCTACAGCATTGCTAGAGGCTACATGGGGTAGCTTTGTCTGTGTTTGTGTAACAGCACTTGCCCCTACAGCATTGCTAGAGGGTACCTGGGGTAGCTTTGTCTGTGTCTGTGTATGAGAGCACTTACCTCTACAGCCCCGCTAGAGGCTACCTGGGGTAGCTTTGTCTATGTATGTTTTGACAGCACCTGCCCCGACAGCCCTGCTAGAATTTATCTGGGTTAGCTTTGTTTGTATCTGTGTGAGAGCACTTACCCCACAGCCCTGCGAGAGGCTACGTAAGGTAGCTTTGTATGTGTTTGTGTAACAGCACTTGCCCCTACAGCCCTGCTAGAGGCTACCTGGGGTAGCTTTGTATGTGTTTGTGTAACAGCACTTGCCCCTACAGCCCTGCTAGAGGCTACCTGGGGTAGCTTTCTCTGAGAGTAACAGCACTAGCCTCTACAGCCGCGCTAGAGGCTACCTGGGCTACCTTGTCTGTGTCTATGTAAAAGCACTTGCCCCTACACCCCTGCCAAAGGCTACCTGATTGGGCCCAACCGATGACGTCACCTCACAGCTTCTGCCTCCTCTCAGACACCCCCCGGCGCCTCTGCAGCCCCCGGCAACAGTCCCAGCCAATCACCGCCGTCGCTTCTCGTCTACCTTTGATTGGGCCCAACCGATGACGTCACCTCACAGCTTCTGCCTCCTCTCAGACACCCCCCGGCGCCTCTGCAGCCCCCGGCAACAGTCCCAGCCAATCACCGTTAGCGCCACGGGCAGCGATTTGTCACTGGGTAAACAGCGGGAGGGGGGCGGGGGCGGCGGCGCGGGTGGGGGGGATGACGAGCCTCCCCCCCCACCACCCCCCAACGGCCGGGGGCGTTCGATTGGATGCGCAGGATGACGTCAGATGATCCGGGTACTAACGGGTTTTTGTTGCCATATAAGGGAGTGGGGGCGGAGCAAAAAAAACATTCTGCGGAGTCGTCATTCAGGAACGTCGGCACGAAGTTCAGGCGGCCTCAGCCGTCCTCAACATTCCGCGTGAGGTTCGCAGGGTGGAGTTCAGGGCGAGCCTTTCCCCCCCCCCCAAGCCCCATCGGGCAGCGTAAAGAAGAGGTGAGTGGATACCGGTACCTTAGGTAGCCTCTCGCAGGGCTGTAGGGGCAAGTGCTGCCACACACATACAAAAAAGCTAACCCAGATAAATTCTAGCAGGGCTGTAGGGGCAAGTGCTGTCAAAACATACATAGACAAACCTACCCCAGGTAGCCTCTAGCTGGTTGTCGGGGCAAATGTTGTCACAGAGACACAGACAAAGCTACCCCAGGTAGACTCTTTCTGGTTGTAGGGGCAAGTGCTGTGAGCAATAGCGCCTATGAAGGCTACCGGCACTGTGGCTACACACACAGAGGGAGTGGGTGGCCAGCACCACCACGCCCGACCGCCTTTGTCTCTCTCCCAGTTCTAGCGATGTTTACAACACCACCACCACCATCACTCCCCACACACACACACAGTGCGCTAACCACTGCACCATCACTCCCCACTCACACACACAGTGCGCTAACCACTGCACCATCACTCCCCACTCACACACACAGTGCGCTAACCACTGCACCACCACTCCCCACTCAGACACACAATGCCCTAACCACTGCTCCACCACTCCCCACTCACACAGAGTGCGCTAACCACTGCACCACCACTCCCCACTCACACACAGTGCGCTAACCACTGCACCACCACTCCCCACTCACACACAGTGCGCTAACCACTGCACCACCACTCCCCACACACTTAACGTGCGCTAACCACTGCACCACCACTCCCCCCACACAAATTTTTTCGTGACTCCATGCTGCCCTCTTGTGGTAAAAAACTAGAATTTCACTCACAAACTCACCCACTCACCCACCCATTCATCCAGACAAAGCTACCCCACGTAGCCTCTAGCTGGTTGTAGGGGCAAGTGCTGTTCCACAGACACTGACAAAGCTAGTGAGATTCTAGTTTTTTACCACAAGAGGGCAGCATTGAGTCGCGAAATAATTTGTGTGGGGGGAGTGGTGGTGCAGTGGTTAGCGCACGTTGAGTGTGTGTGGGGAGTGGTGGTGCAGTGGTTAGCGCACTGTGTGTGAGTGGGAAGTGGTTCATGCAGTGGTTAGCGCACTGTGTGTGAGTGGGGAGTGGTGGTGCAGTGGTTAGCGCACTCTGTGTGAGTGGGGAGTGGTGGAGCAGTGGTTAGGGCATTGTGTGTCTGAGTGGGGAGTGGTGGTGCAGTGGTTAGCGCACTGTGTGTGTGAGTGGGGAGTGATGGTGCAGTGGTTAGCGCACTGTGTGTGTGTGTGGGGAGTGATGGTGGTGGTGGTGTTGTAAACATCACTAGAACTGGGAGAGAGACAAAGGCGGTCGGGCGTGGTGGTGCTGGCCACCCACTCCCTCTGTGTGTGTAGCCACAGTGACGGTAGCCTTCATAGGTGCTATTGCTCAAAGCACTTGCCCCTACAACCAGAAAGATTCTACCTGGGGTAGCTTTGTCTGTGTCGCTGTGACAACATTTGCCCCGACAACCAGCTAGAGGCTACCTGGGGTAGCTTTGTCTATGTATGTTTTGACAGCACTTGCCCCTACAGCCCTGCTAGAATTTATCTGGGTTAGCTTTTTTGTATCTGTGTGGCAGCACTTGCCCCTACAGCCCTGCGAGAGGCTATCTAAGGTAGCTTTGTCTGTGTTTGTGTAACAGCACTTGCCCCTACAGCATTGCTAGAGGCTACATGGGGTAGCTTTGTCTATGTATGTTTTGACAGCACCTGCCCCGACAGCCCTGCTAGAATTTATCTGGGTTAGCTTTGTTTGTATCTGTGTGAGAGCACTTACCCCACAGCCCTGCGAGAGGCTACGTAAGGTAGCTTTGTATGTGTTTGTGTAACAGCACTTGCCCCTACAGCCCTGCTAGAGGCTACCTGGGGTAGCTTTGTATGTGTTTGTGTAACAGCACTTGCCCCTACAGCCCTGCTAGAGGCTACCTGGGGTAGCTTTCTCTGAGAGTAACAGCACTAGCCTCTACAGCCGCGCTAGAGGCTACCTGGGCTACCTTGTCTGTGTCTATGTAAAAGCACTTGCCCCTACACCCCTGCCAAAGGCTACCTGATTGGGCCCAACCGATGACGTCACCTCACAGCTTCTGCCTCCTCTCAGACACCCCCCGGCGCCTCTGCAGCCCCCGGCAACAGTCCCAGCCAATCACCGCCGTCGCTTCTCGTCTACCTTTGATTGGGCCCAACCGATGACGTCACCTCACAGCTTCTGCCTCCTCTCAGACACCCCCCGGCGCCTCTGCAGCCCCCGGCAACAGTCCCAGCCAATCACCGTTAGCGCCACGGGCAGCGATTTGTCACTGGGTAAACAGCGGGAGGGGGGCGGGGGCGGCGGCGCGGGTGGGGGGGATGACGAGCCTCCCCCCCCACCACCCCCCAACGGCCGGGGGCGTTCGATTGGATGCGCAGGATGACGTCAGATGATCCGGGTACTAACGGGTTTTTGTTGCCATATAAGGGAGTGGGGGCGGAGCAAAAAAAACATTCTGCGGAGTCGTCATTCAGGAACGTCGGCACGAAGTTCAGGCGGCCTCAGCCGTCCTCAACATTCCGCGTGAGGTTCGCAGGGTGGAGTTCAGGGCGAGCCTTTCCCCCCCCCCCAAGCCCCATCGGGCAGCGTAAAGAAGAGGTGAGTGGATACCGGTACCTTAGGTAGCCTCTCGCAGGGCTGTAGGGGCAATTGCTGCCACACAGATAAAAAAAGCTAACCCAGATAAATTCTAGCAGGGCTGTAGGGGCAAGTGCTGTCAAAACATACATAGACAAACCTACCCCAGGTAGCCTCTAGCTGGTTGTCGGGGCAAATGTTGTCACAGAGACACAGACAAAGCTACCCCAGGTAGACTCTTTCTGGTTGTAGGGGCAAGTGCTGTGAGCAATAGCGCCTATGAAGGCTACCGGCACTGTGGCTACACACACAGAGGGAGTGGGTGGCCAGCACCACCACGCCCGACCGCCTTTGTCTCTCTCCCAGTTCTAGCGATGTTTACAACACCACCACCACCATCACTCCCCACACACACACACAGTGCGCTAACCACTGCACCATCACTCCCCACTCACACACACAGTGCGCTAACCACTGCACCATCACTCCCCACTCACACACACAGTGCGCTAACCACTGCACCACCACTCCCCACTCAGACACACAATGCCCTAACCACTGCTCCACCACTCCCCACTCACACAGAGTGCGCTAACCACTGCACCACCACTCCCCACTCACACACAGTGCGCTAACCACTGCACCACCACTCCCCACTCACACACAGTGCGCTAACCACTGCACCACCACTCCCCACACACTTAACGTGCGCTAACCACTGCACCACCACTCCCCCCACACAAATTTTTTCGTGACTCCATGCTGCCCTCTTGTGGTAAAAAACTAGAATTTCACTCACAAACTCACCCACTCACCCACCCATTCATCCAGACAAAGCTACCCCACGTAGCCTCTAGCTGGTTGTAGGGGCAAGTGCTGTTCCACAGACACTGACAAAGCTAGTGAGATTCTAGTTTTTTACCACAAGAGGGCAGCATTGAGTCGCGAAATAATTTGTGTGGGGGGAGTGGTGGTGCAGTGGTTAGCGCACGTTGAGTGTGTGTGGGGAGTGGTGGTGCAGTGGTTAGCGCACTGTGTGTGAGTGGGAAGTGGTTCATGCAGTGGTTAGCGCACTGTGTGTGAGTGGGGAGTGGTGGTGCAGTGGTTAGCGCACTCTGTGTGAGTGGGGAGTGGTGGAGCAGTGGTTAGGGCATTGTGTGTCTGAGTGGGGAGTGGTGGTGCAGTGGTTAGCGCACTGTGTGTGTGAGTGGGGAGTGATGGTGCAGTGGTTAGCGCACTGTGTGTGTGTGTGGGGAGTGATGGTGGTGGTGGTGTTGTAAACATCACTAGAACTGGGAGAGAGACAAAGGCGGTCGGGCGTGGTGGTGCTGGCCACCCACTCCCTCTGTGTGTGTAGCCACAGTGACGGTAGCCTTCATAGGTGCTATTGCTCAAAGCACTTGCCCCTACAACCAGAAAGATTCTACCTGGGGTAGCTTTGTCTGTGTCGCTGTGACAACATTTGCCCCGACAACCAGCTAGAGGCTACCTGGGGTAGCTTTGTCTATGTATGTTTTGACAGCACTTGCCCCTACAGCCCTGCTAGAATTTATCTGGGTTAGCTTTTTTGTATCTGTGTGGCAGCACTTGCCCCTACAGCCCTGCGAGAGGCTATCTAAGGTAGCTTTGTCTGTGTTTGTGTAACAGCACTTGCCCCTACAGCATTGCTAGAGGCTACATGGGGTAGCTTTGTCTGTGTTTGTGTAACAGCACTTGCCCCTACAGCATTGCTAGAGGGTACCTGGGGTAGCTTTGTCTGTGTCTGTGTATGAGAGCACTTGCCTCTACAGCCCCGCTAGAGGCTACCTGGGGTAGCTTTGTCTATGTATGTTTTGACAGCACCTGCCCCGACAGCCCTGCTAGAATTTATCTGGGTTAGCTTTGTTTGTATCTGTGTGAGAGCACTTACCCCACAGCCCTGCGAGAGGCTACGTAAGGTAGCTTTGTATGTGTTTGTGTAACAGCACTTGCCCCTACAGCCCTGCTAGAGGCTACCTGGGGTAGCTTTGTATGTGTTTGTGTAACAGCACTTGCCCCTACAGCCCTGCTAGAGGCTACCTGGGGTAGCTTTCTCTGAGAGTAACAGCACTAGCCTCTACAGCCGCGCTAGAGGCTACCTGGGCTACCTTGTCTGTGTCTATGTAAAAGCACTTGCCCCTACACCCCTGCCAAAGGCTACCTGATTGGGCCCAACCGATGACGTCACCTCACAGCTTCTGCCTCCTCTCAGACACCCCCCGGCGCCTCTGCAGCCCCCGGCAACAGTCCCAGCCAATCACCGCCGTCGCTTCTCGTCTACCTTTGATTGGGCCCAACCGATGACGTCACCTCACAGCTTCTGCCTCCTCTCAGACACCCCCCGGCGCCTCTGCAGCCCCCGGCAACAGTCCCAGCCAATCACCGTTAGCGCCACGGGCAGCGATTTGTCACTGGGTAAACAGCGGGAGGGGGGCGGGGGCGGCGGCGCGGGTGGGGGGGATGACGAGCCTCCCCCCCCCACCACCCCCCAACGGCCGGGGGCGTTCGATTGGATGCGCAGGATGACGTCAGATGATCCGGGTACTAACGGGTTTTTGTTGCCATATAAGGGAGTGGGGGCGGAGCAAAAAAAAATTCTGCGGAGTCGTCATTCAGGAACGTCGGCACGAAGTTCAGGCGGCCTCAGCCGTCCTCAACATTCCGCGTGAGGTTCGCAGGGTGGAGTTCAGGGCGAGCCTTTCCCCCCCCCCCCAAGCCCCATCGGGCAGCGTAAAGAAGAGGTGAGTGGATACCGGTACCTTAGGTAGCCTCTCGCAGGGCTGTAGGGGCAATTGCTGCCACACAGATAAAAAAAGCTAACCCAGATAAATTCTAGCAAGGCTGTAGGGGCAAGTGCTGTCAAAACATACATAGACAAAGCTACACCAGGTAGCCTCTAGCTGGTTGTCGGGGCAAATGTTGTCACAGAGACACAGACAAAGCTACCCCAGGTAGACTCTTTCTGGTTGTAGGGGCAAGTGCTTTGAGCAATAGCACCTATGAAGGCTACCGGCACTGTGGCTACACACAAAGGGAGTGGGTGGCCAGCACCACAACGCCCGACCGACTTTGTCTCTCTCCCAGTTCTAGCGATGTTTACAACACCACCACCACCATCACTCCCCACACACACACACAGTGCACTAACCACTGCACCATCACTCCCCACTCACACACACATTGCCCTAACCACTGCTCCACCACTCCCCACTCACACACAGTGCGCTAACCACTGCACCACCACTCCCCACTCACACACAGTGCGCTAACCACTGCACCACCACTCCCCACACACACTCAACGTGCGCTAACCACTGCACCACCACTCCACACTCAGACACACAATGCCATAACCACTGCTCCACCACTCCCCACTCACATACAGTGCGCTAACCACTGCACTACCGCTCCACACTCACACACAGTGCGCTAACCACTGCACCACCACTCCCCACACACACACACAGTGCACTAACCACTGCACCATCACTCCCCACTCACACACACATTGCCCTAACCACTGCTCCACCACTCCCCACTCACACACAGTGCGCTAACCACTGCACCACCACTCCCCACTCACACACAGTGCGCTAACCACTGCACCACCACTCCCCACACACACTCAACGTGCGCTAACCACTGCACCACCACTCCCCCCACACAAATTATGTCGCAACTCAATGCTGCCCTCTTGTGGTAAAAACTAGAATCTCACTCACCAACTCACCCCCTCACTCAACCACCCACCCACTCATCCAGACAAAGCTACCCCAGGTAGCCTCTAGCTGGCTGTGGGGGCAAGTGCTGTTCCACAGACACTGACAAAGCTACCCCAGGTAGCCTTTGGCAGGGCTGTAGGGGCAAGTGCTTTTACATAGACACAGACAAAGCTACCCCAGGTAGCCTCTAGCGCGGCAGTAGAGGCTAGTGCTGTTACACACAGAGAAAGCTACCCCGGGTAGCCTCTAGCAGGGCTGTAGGGGCAAGTGCTGTTACACAAACACAGAAAAAGCTACCTTAGGTAGCCTCTCGCAGGGCTGTAGGGGCAAGTGCTCTCACACAGATACATACAAAGCTAACCCAGATAAATTCTAGCAGGGCTGACGGGGCAAATGCTGTCAAAACATACATAGACAAAGTTACCCCAGGTAGCCTCTAGCGGGGCTGTAGGGGCAAGTGCTCTCATACACAGACACAGAGAAAGCTACCCCAGGTACCCTTTAGCAATGCTGTAGGGGCAAGTGCTGTTACACAAACACAGTGTCTGTGGAACAGCACTTGCCCCTACAACCAGCTAGAGGCTACGTGGGGTAGCTTTGTCTGGATGAATGGGTGGGTGGGTGAGTGGGTGAGTTGGTGGGTGAGATTCTAGTTTTTTACCAGAAGAGGGCAGCATTGAGTCGCGAAATAATTTGTGTGGAGGGAGTGGTGGTGCAGTGGTTAGCACACGTTGAGTGTGTGTGGGGAGTGGTGGTGCAGTGGTTAGCGCACTGTGTGTGAGTGGGGAGTGGTGGTGCAGTGGTTAGCGCACTGTGTGTGAGTGGGGAGTGGTGGTGCAGTGGTTAGCGCACTCTGTGTGAGTGGGGAGTGGTGGAGCAGTGGTTAGGGCATTGTGTGTCTGAGTGGGGAGTGGTGGTGCAGTGGTTAGCGCACTGTGTGTGTGAGTGGGGAGTGATGGTGCAGTGGTTAGCGCACTGTGTGTGTGTGTGGGGAGTGATGGTGGTGGTGGTGTTGTAAACATCACTAGAACTGGGAGAGAGACAAAGGCGGTCGGGCGTGGTGGTGCTGGCCACCCACTCCCTCTGTGTGTGTAGCCACAGTGACGGTAGCCTTCATAGGTGCTATTGCTCAAAGCACTTGCCCCTACAACCAGAAAGATTCTACCTGGGGTAGCTTTGTCTGTGTCGCTGTGACAACATTTGCCCCGACAACCAGCTAGAGGCTACCTGGGGTAGCTTTGTCTATGTATGTTTTGACAGCACTTGCCCCTACAGCCCTGCTAGAATTTATCTGGGTTAGCTTTTTTGTATCTGTGTGGCAGCACTTGCCCCTACAGCCCTGCGAGAGGCTATCTAAGGTAGCTTTGTCTGTGTTTGTGTAACAGCACTTGCCCCTACAGCATTGCTAGAGGCTACATGGGGTAGCTTTGTCTGTGTTTGTGTAACAGCACTTGCCCCTACAGCATTGCTAGAGGGTACCTGGGGTAGCTTTGTCTGTGTCTGTGTATGAGAGCACTTGCCTCTACAGCCCCGCTAGAGGCTACCTGGGGTAGCTTTGTCTATGTATGTTTTGACAGCACCTGCCCCGACAGCCCTGCTAGAATTTATCTGGGTTAGCTTTGTTTGTATCTGTGTGAGAGCACTTACCCCACAGCCCTGCGAGAGGCTACGTAAGGTAGCTTTGTATGTGTTTGTGTAACAGCACTTGCCCCTACAGCCCTGCTAGAGGCTACCTGGGGTAGCTTTGTATGTGTTTGTGTAACAGCACTTGCCCCTACAGCCCTGCTAGAGGCTACCTGGGGTAGCTTTCTCTGAGAGTAACAGCACTAGCCTCTACAGCCGCGCTAGAGGCTACCTGGGCTACCTTGTCTGTGTCTATGTAAAAGCACTTGCCCCT
The DNA here is from genome assembly GCF_048934315.1 of Petromyzon marinus. NCBI lineage: Eukaryota > Metazoa > Chordata > Hyperoartia > Petromyzontiformes > Petromyzontidae > Petromyzon > Petromyzon marinus. The sequence continues at coordinate 106,382 of NW_027422774.1, forward strand.
ACACCCCTGCCAAAGGCTACCTGATTGGGCCCAACCGATGACGTCACCTCACAGCTTCTGCCTCCTCTCAGACACCCCCCGGCGCCTCTGCAGCCCCCGGCAACAGTCCCAGCCAATCACCGCCGTCGCTTCTCGTCTACCTTTGATTGGGCCCAACCGATGACGTCACCTCACAGCTTCTGCCTCCTCTCAGACGCCCCCCGGCGCCTCTGCAGCCCCCGGCAACAGTCCCAGCCAATCACCGTTAGCGCCACGGGCAGCGATTTGTCACTGGGTAAACAGCGGGAGGGGGGCGGGGGCGGCGGCGCGGGTGGGGGGGATGACGAGCCTCCCCCCCCACCACCCCCCAACGGCCGGGGGCGTTCGATTGGATGCGCAGGATGACGTCAGATGATCCGGGTACTAACGGGTTTTTGTTGCCATATAAGGGAGTGGGGGCAGAGCAAAAAAAAATTCTGCGGAGTCGTCATTCAGGAACGTCGGCACGAAGTTCAGGCGGCCTCAGCCGTCCTCAACATTCCGCGTGAGGTTCGCAGGGTGGAGTTCAGGGCGAGCCTTTCCCCCCCCCCCAAGCCCCATCGGGCAGCGTAAAGAAGAGGTGAGTGGATACCGGTACCTTAGGTAGCCTCTCGCAGGGCTGTAGGGGCAATTGCTGCCACACAGATAAAAAAAGCTAACCCAGATAAATTCTAGCAGGGCTGTAGGGGCAAGTGCTGTCAAAACATACATAGACAAAGCTACACCAGGTAGCCTCTAGCTGGTTGTCGGGGCAAATGTTGTCACAGAGACACAGACAAAGCTACCCCAGGTAGACTCTTTCTGGTTGTAGGGGCAAGTGCTTTGAGCAATAGCACCTATGAAGGCTACCGGCACTGTGGCTACACACAAAGGGAGTGGGTGGCCAGCACCACAACGCCCGACCGACTTTGTCTCTCTCCCAGTTCTAGCGATGTTTACAACACCACCACCACCATCACTCCCCACACACACACACAGTGCACTAACCACTGCACCATCACTCCCCACTCACACACACATTGCCCTAACCACTGCTCCACCACTCCCCACTCACACACAGTGCGCTAACCACTGCACCACCACTCCCCACTCACACACAGTGCGCTAACCACTGCACCACCACTCCCCACACACACTCAACGTGCGCTAACCACTGCACCACCACTCCCCCCACACAAATTATGTCGCAACTCAATGCTGCCCTCTTGTGGTAAAAACTAGAATCTCACTCACCAACTCACCCCCTCACTCAACCACCCACCCACTCATCCAGACAAAGCTACCCCAGGTAGCCTCTAGCTGGCTGTGGGGGCAAGTGCTGTTCCACAGACACTGACAAAGCTACCCCAGGTAGCCTTTGGCAGGGCTGTAGGGGCAAGTGCTTTTACATAGACACAGACAAAGCTACCCCAGGTAGCCTCTAGCGCGGCAGTAGAGGCTAGTGCTGTTACACACAGAGAAAGCTACCCCGGGTAGCCTCTAGCAGGGCTGTAGGGGCAAGTGCTGTTACACAAACACAGAAAAAGCTACCTTAGGTAGCCTCTCGCAGGGCTGTAGGGGCAAGTGCTCTCACACAGATACATACAAAGCTAACCCAGATAAATTCTAGCAGGGCTGACGGGGCAAATCCTGTCAAAACATACATAGACAAAGTTACCCCAGGTAGCCTCTAGCGGGGCTGTAGGGGCAAGTGCTCTCATACACAGACACAGAGAAAGCTACCCCAGGTACCCTTTAGCAATGCTGTAGGGGCAAGTGCTGTTACACAAACACAGTGTCTGTGGAACAGCACTTGCCCCTAAAACCAGCTAGAGGCTACGTGGGGTAGCTTTGTCTGGATGAATGGGTGGGTGGGTGAGTGGGTGAGTTGGTGGGTGAGATTCTAGTTTTTTACCAGAAGAGGGCAGCATTGAGTCGCGAAATAATTTGTGTGGAGGGAGTGGTGGTGCAGTGGTTAGCACACGTTGAGTGTGTGTGGGGAGTGGTGGTGCAGTGGTTAGCGCACTGTGTGTGAGTGGGGAGTGGTGGTGCAGTGGTTAGCGCACTGTGTGTGAGTGGGGAGTGGTGGTGCAGTGGTTAGCGCACTCTGTGTGAGTGGGGAGTGGTGGAGCAGTGGTTAGGGCATTGTGTGTCTGAGTGGGGAGTGGTGGTGCAGTGGTTAGCGCACTGTGTGTGTGAGTGGGGAGTGATGGTGCAGTGGTTAGCGCACTGTGTGTGTGTGTGGGGAGTGATGGTGGTGGTGGTGTTGTAAACATCACTAGAACTGGGAGAGAGACAAAGGCGGTCGGGCGTGGTGGTGCTGGCCACCCACTCCCTCTGTGTGTGTAGCCACAGTGACGGTAGCCTTCATAGGTGCTATTGCTCAAAGCACTTGCCCCTACAACCAGAAAGATTCTACCTGGGGTAGCTTTGTCTGTGTCGCTGTGACAACATTTGCCCCGACAACCAGCTAGAGGCTACCTGGGGTAGCTTTGTCTATGTATGTTTTGACAGCACTTGCCCCTACAGCCCTGCTAGAATTTATCTGGGTTAGCTTTTTTGTATCTGTGTGGCAGCACTTGCCCCTACAGCCCTGCGAGAGGCTATCTAAGGTAGCTTTGTCTGTGTTTGTGTAACAGCACTTGCCCCTACAGCATTGCTAGAGGCTACATGGGGTAGCTTTGTCTGTGTTTGTGTAACAGCACTTGCCCCTACAGCATTGCTAGAGGGTACCTGGGGTAGCTTTGTCTGTGTCTGTGTATGAGAGCACTTGCCTCTACAGCCCCGCTAGAGGCTACCTGGGGTAGCTTTGTCTATGTATGTTTTGACAGCACCTGCCCCGACAGCCCTGCTAGAATTTATCTGGGTTAGCTTTGTTTGTATCTGTGTGAGAGCACTTACCCCACAGCCCTGCGAGAGGCTACGTAAGGTAGCTTTGTATGTGTTTGTGTAACAGCACTTGCCCCTACAGCCCTGCTAGAGGCTACCTGGGGTAGCTTTGTATGTGTTTGTGTAACAGCACTTGCCCCTACAGCCCTGCTAGAGGCTACCTGGGGTAGCTTTCTCTGAGAGTAACAGCACTAGCCTCTACAGCCGCGCTAGAGGCTACCTGGGCTACCTTGTCTGTGTCTATGTAAAAGCACTTGCCCCTACACCCCTGCCAAAGGCTACCTGATTGGGCCCAACCGATGACGTCACCTCACAGCTTCTGCCTCCTCTCAGACACCCCCCGGCGCCTCTGCAGCCCCCGGCAACAGTCCCAGCCAATCACCGCCGTCGCTTCTCGTCTACCTTTGATTGGGCCCAACCGATGACGTCACCTCACAGCTTCTGCCTCCTCTCAGACACCCCCCGGCGCCTCTGCAGCCCCCGGCAACAGTCCCAGCCAATCACCGTTAGCGCCACGGGCAGCGATTTGTCACTGGGTAAACAGCGGGAGGGGGGCGGGGGCGGCGGCGCGGGTGGGGGGGATGACGAGCCTCCCCCCCCACCACCCCCCAACGGCCGGGGGCGTTCGATTGGATGCGCAGGATGACGTCAGATGATCCGGGTACTAACGGGTTTTTGTTGCCATATAAGGGAGTGGGGGCGGAGCAAAAAAAAATTCTGCGGAGTCGTCATTCAGGAACGTCGGCACGAAGTTCAGGCGGCCTCAGCCGTCCTCAACATTCCGCGTGAGGTTCGCAGGGTGGAGTTCAGGGCGAGCCTTTCCCCCCCCCCCAAGCCCCATCGGGCAGCGTAAAGAAGAGGTGAGTGGATACCGGTACCTTAGGTAGCCTCTCGCAGGGCTGTAGGGGCAAGTGCTGCCACACACATACAAAAAAGCTAACCCAGATAAATTCTAGCAGGGCTGTAGGGGCAAGTGCTGTCAAAACATACATAGACAAAGCTACACCAGGTAGCCTCTAGCTGGTTGTCGGGGCAAATGTTGTCACAGAGACACAGACAAAGCTACCCCAGGTAGACTCTTTCTGGTTGTAGGGGCAAGTGCTGTGAGCAATAGCACCTATGAAGGCTACCGGCACTGTGGCTACACACACAGGGAGTGGGTGGCCAGCACCACCACGCCCGACCGCCTTTGTCTCTCTCCCAGTTCTAGCGATGTTTACAACACCACCACCACCATCACTCCCCACACACACACACAGTGCGCTAACCACTGCACCATCACTCCCCACTCACACACACAGTGCGCTAACCACTGCACCACCACTCCCCACTCAGACACACAATGCCCTAACCACTGCTCCACCACTCCCCACTCACACAGAGTGCGCTAACCACTGCACCACCACTCCCCACTCACACACAGTGCGCTAACCACTGCACCACCACTCCCCACTCACACACAGTGCGCTAACCACTGCACCACCACTCCCCACACACTTAACGTGCGCTAACCACTGCACCACCACTCCCCCCACACAAATTTTTTCGTGACTCCATGCTGCCCTCTTGTGGTAAAAAACTAGAATTTCACTCACAAACTCACCCACTCACCCACCCATTCATCCAGACAAAGCTACCCCACGTAGCCTCTAGCTGGTTGTAGGGGCAAGTGCTGTTCCACAGACACTGACAAAGCTAGTGAGATTCTAGTTTTTTACCACAAGAGGGCAGCATTGAGTCGCGAAATAATTTGTGTGGGGGGAGTGGTGGTGCAGTGGTTAGCGCACGTTGAGTGTGTGTGGGGAGTGGTGGTGCAGTGGTTAGCGCACTGTGTGTGAGTGGGAAGTGGTTCATGCAGTGGTTAGCGCACTGTGTGTGAGTGGGGAGTGGTGGTGCAGTGGTTAGCGCACTCTGTGTGAGTGGGGAGTGGTGGAGCAGTGGTTAGGGCATTGTGTGTCTGAGTGGGGAGTGGTGGTGCAGTGGTTAGCGCACTGTGTGTGTGAGTGGGGAGTGATGGTGCAGTGGTTAGCGCACTGTGTGTGTGTGTGGGGAGTGATGGTGGTGGTGGTGTTGTAAACATCACTAGAACTGGGAGAGAGACAAAGGCGGTCGGGCGTGGTGGTGCTGGCCACCCACTCCCTCTGTGTGTGTAGCCACAGTGACGGTAGCCTTCATAGGTGCTATTGCTCAAAGCACTTGCCCCTACAACCAGAAAGATTCTACCTGGGGTAGCTTTGTCTGTGTCGCTGTGACAACATTTGCCCCGACAACCAGCTAGAGGCTACCTGGGGTAGCTTTGTCTATGTATGTTTTGACAGCACTTGCCCCTACAGCCCTGCTAGAATTTATCTGGGTTAGCTTTTTTGTATCTGTGTGGCAGCACTTGCCCCTACAGCCCTGCGAGAGGCTATCTAAGGTAGCTTTGTCTGTGTTTGTGTAACAGCACTTGCCCCTACAGCATTGCTAGAGGCTACATGGGGTAGCTTTGTCTGTGTTTGTGTAACAGCACTTGCCCCTACAGCATTGCTAGAGGGTACCTGGGGTAGCTTTGTCTGTGTCTGTGTATGAGAGCACTTGCCTCTACAGCCCCGCTAGAGGCTACCTGGGGTAGCTTTGTCTATGTATGTTTTGACAGCACCTGCCCCGACAGCCCTGCTAGAATTTATCTGGGTTAGCTTTGTTTGTATCTGTGTGAGAGCACTTACCCCACAGCCCTGCGAGAGGCTACGTAAGGTAGCTTTGTATGTGTTTGTGTAACAGCACTTGCCCCTACAGCCCTGCTAGAGGCTACCTGGGGTAGCTTTGTATGTGTTTGTGTAACAGCACTTGCCCCTACAGCCCTGCTAGAGGCTACCTGGGGTAGCTTTCTCTGAGAGTAACAGCACTAGCCTCTACAGCCGCGCTAGAGGCTACCTGGGCTACCTTGTCTGTGTCTATGTAAAAGCACTTGCCCCTACACCCCTGCCAAAGGCTACCTGATTGGGCCCAACCGATGACGTCACCTCACAGCTTCTGCCTCCTCTCAGACACCCCCCGGCGCCTCTGCAGCCCCCGGCAACAGTCCCAGCCAATCACCGCCGTCGCTTCTCGTCTACCTTTGATTGGGCCCAACCGATGACGTCACCTCACAGCTTCTGCCTCCTCTCAGACACCCCCCGGCGCCTCTGCAGCCCCCGGCAACAGTCCCAGCCAATCACCGTTAGCGCCACGGGCAGCGATTTGTCACTGGGTAAACAGCGGGAGGGGGGCGGGGGCGGCGGCGCGGGTGGGGGGGATGACGAGCCTCCCCCCCCCACCACCCCCCAACGGCCGGGGGCGTTCGATTGGATGCGCAGGATGACGTCAGATGATCCGGGTACTAACGGGTTTTTGTTGCCATATAAGGGAGTGGGGGCGGAGCAAAAAAAAATTCTGCGGAGTCGTCATTCAGGAACGTCGGCACGAAGTTCAGGCGGCCTCAGCCGTCCTCAACATTCCGCGTGAGGTTCGCAGGGTGGAGTTCAGGGCGAGCCTTTCCCCCCCCCCCCAAGCCCCATCGGGCAGCGTAAAGAAGAGGTGAGTGGATACCGGTACCTTAGGTAGCCTCTCGCAGGGCTGTAGGGGCAAGTGCTGCCACACACATACAAAAAAGCTAACCCAGATAAATTCTAGCAGGGCTGTAGGGGCAAGTGCTGTCAAAACATACATAGACAAACCTACCCCAGGTAGCCTCTAGCTGGTTGTCGGGGCAAATGTTGTCACAGAGACACAGACAAAGCTACCCCAGGTAGACTCTTTCTGGTTGTAGGGGCAAGTGCTGTGAGCAATAGCGCCTATGAAGGCTACCGGCACTGTGGCTACACACACAGAGGGAGTGGGTGGCCAGCACCACCACGCCCGACCGCCTTTGTCTCTCTCCCAGTTCTAGCGATGTTTACAACACCACCACCACCATCACTCCCCACACACACACACAGTGCGCTAACCACTGCACCATCACTCCCCGCTCACACACACAGTGCGCTAACCACTGCACCACCACTCCCCACTCAGACACACAATGCCCTAACCACTGCTCCACCACTCCCCACTCACACAGAGTGCGCTAACCACTGCACCACCACTCCCCACTCACACACAGTGCGCTAACCACTGCACCACCACTCCCCACTCACACACAGTGCGCTAACCACTGCACCACCACTCCCCACACACTTAACGTGCGCTAACCACTGCACCACCACTCCCCCCACACAAATTTTTTCGTGACTCCATGCTGCCCTCTTGTGGTAAAAAACTAGAATTTCACTCACAAACTCACCCACTCACCCACCCATTCATCCAGACAAAGCTACCCCACGTAGCCTCTAGCTGGTTGTAGGGGCAAGTGCTGTTCCACAGACACTGACAAAGCTAGTGAGATTCTAGTTTTTTACCACAAGAGGGCAGCATTGAGTCGCGAAATAATTTGTGTGGGGGGAGTGGTGGTGCAGTGGTTAGCGCACGTTGAGTGTGTGTGGGGAGTGGTGGTGCAGTGGTTAGCGCACTGTGTGTGAGTGGGAAGTGGTTCATGCAGTGGTTAGCGCACTGTGTGTGAGTGGGGAGTGGTGGTGCAGTGGTTAGCGCACTCTGTGTGAGTGGGGAGTGGTGGAGCAGTGGTTAGGGCATTGTGTGTCTGAGTGGGGAGTGGTGGTGCAGTGGTTAGCGCACTGTGTGTGTGAGTGGGGAGTGATGGTGCAGTGGTTAGCGCACTGTGTGTGTGTGTGGGGAGTGATGGTGGTGGTGGTGTTGTAAACATCACTAGAACTGGGAGAGAGACAAAGGCGGTCGGGCGTGGTGGTGCTGGCCACCCACTCCCTCTGTGTGTGTAGCCACAGTGACGGTAGCCTTCATAGGTGCTATTGCTCAAAGCACTTGCCCCTACAACCAGAAAGATTCTACCTGGGGTAGCTTTGTCTGTGTCGCTGTGACAACATTTGCCCCGACAACCAGCTAGAGGCTACCTGGGGTAGCTTTGTCTATGTATGTTTTGACAGCACTTGCCCCTACAGCCCTGCTAGAATTTATCTGGGTTAGCTTTTTTGTATCTGTGTGGCAGCACTGTGTCTGTGTATGAGAGCACTTGCCTCTACAGCCCCGCTAGAGGCTACCTGGGGTAGCTTTGTCTATGTATGTTTTGACAGCACCTGCCCCGACAGCCCTGCTAGAATTTATCTGGGTTAGCTTTGTTTGTATCTGTGTGAGAGCACTTACCCCACAGCCCTGCGAGAGGCTACGTAAGGTAGCTTTGTATGTGTTTGTGTAACAGCACTTGCCCCTACAGCCCTGCTAGAGGCTACCTGGGGTAGCTTTGTATGTGTTTGTGTAACAGCACTTGCCCCTACAGCCCTGCTAGAGGCTACCTGGGGTAGCTTTCTCTGAGAGTAACAGCACTAGCCTCTACAGCCGCGCTAGAGGCTACCTGGGCTACCTTGTCTGTGTCTATGTAAAAGCACTTGCCCCTACACCCCTGCCAAAGGCTACCTGATTGGGCCCAACCGATGACGTCACCTCACAGCTTCTGCCTCCTCTCAGACACCCCCCGGCGCCTCTGCAGCCCCCGGCAACAGTCCCAGCCAATCACCGCCGTCGCTTCTCGTCTACCTTTGATTGGGCCCAACCGATGACGTCACCTCACAGCTTCTGCCTCCTCTCAGACACCCCCCGGCGCCTCTGCAGCCCCCGGCAACAGTCCCAGCCAATCACCGTTAGCGCCACGGGCAGCGATTTGTCACTGGGTAAACAGCGGGAGGGGGGCGGGGGCGGCGGCGCGGGTGGGGGGGATGACGAGCCTCCCCCCCCACCACCCCCCAACGGCCGGGGGCGTTCGATTGGATGCGCAGGATGACGTCAGATGATCCGGGTACTAACGGGTTTTTGTTGCCATATAAGGGAGTGGGGGCGGAGCAAAAAAAAATTCTGCGGAGTCGTCATTCAGGAACGTCGGCACGAAGTTCAGGCGGCCTCAGCCGTCCTCAACATTCCGCGTGAGGTTCGCAGGGTGGAGTTCAGGGCGAGCCTTTCCCCCCCCAAGCCCCATCGGGCAGCGTAAAGAAGAGGTGAGTGGATACCGGTACCTTAGGTAGCCTCTCGCAGGGCTGTAGGGGCAATTGCTGCCACACAGATAAAAAAAGCTAACCCAGATAAATTCTAGCAGGGCTGTAGGGGCAAGTGCTGTCAAAACATACATAGACAAAGCTACACCAGGTAGCCTCTAGCTGGTTGTCGGGGCAAATGTTGTCACAGAGACACAGACAAAGCTACCCCAGGTAGACTCTTTCTGGTTGTAGGGGCAAGTGCTTTGAGCAATAGCACCTATGAAGGCTACCGGCACTGTGGCTACACACAAAGGGAGTGGGTGGCCAGCACCACAACGCCCGACCGACTTTGTCTCTCTCCCAGTTCTAGCGATGTTTACAACACCACCACCACCATCACTCCCCACACACACACACAGTGCACTAACCACTGCACCATCACTCCCCACTCACACACACATTGCCCTAACCACTGCTCCACCACTCCCCACTCACACACAGTGCGCTAACCACTGCACCACCACTCCCCACTCACACACAGTGCGCTAACCACTGCACCACCACTCCCCACACACACTCAACGTGCGCTAACCACTGCACCACCACTCCCCCCACACAAATTATGTCGCAACTCAATGCTGCCCTCTTGTGGTAAAAACTAGAATCTCACTCACCAACTCACCCCCTCACTCAACCACCCACCCACTCATCCAGACAAAGCTACCCCAGGTAGCCTCTAGCTGGCTGTGGGGGCAAGTGCTGTTCCACAGACACTGACAAAGCTACCCCAGGTAGCCTTTGGCAGGGCTGTAGGGGCAAGTGCTTTTACATAGACACAGACAAAGCTACCCCAGGTAGCCTCTAGCGCGGCAGTAGAGGCTAGTGCTGTTACACACAGAGAAAGCTACCCCGGGTAGCCTCTAGCAGGGCTGTAGGGGCAAGTGCTGTTACACAAACACAGAAAAAGCTACCTTAGGTAGCCTCTCGCAGGGCTGTAGGGGCAAGTGCTCTCACACAGATACATACAAAGCTAACCCAGATAAATTCTAGCAGGGCTGACGGGGCAAATGCTGTCAAAACATACATAGACAAAGTTACCCCAGGTAGCCTCTAGCGGGGCTGTAGGGGCAAGTGCTCTCATACACAGACACAGAGAAAGCTACCCCAGGTACCCTTTAGCAATGCTGTAGGGGCAAGTGCTGTTACACAAACACAGTGTCTGTGGAACAGCACTTGCCCCTACAACCAGCTAGAGGCTACGTGGGGTAGCTTTGTCTGGATGAATGGGTGGGTGGGTGAGTGGGTGAGTTGGTGGGTGAGATTCTAGTTTTTTACCAGAAGAGGGCAGCATTGAGTCGCGAAATAATTTGTGTGGAGGGAGTGGTGGTGCAGTGGTTAGCACACGTTGAGTGTGTGTGGGGAGTGGTGGTGCAGTGGTTAGCGCACTGTGTGTGAGTGGGGAGTGGTGGTGCAGTGGTTAGCGCACTGTGTGTGAGTGGGGAGTGGTGGTGCAGTGGTTAGCGCACTCTGTGTGAGTGGGGAGTGGTGGAGCAGTGGTTAGGGCATTGTGTGTCTGAGTGGGGAGTGGTGGTGCAGTGGTTAGCGCACTGTGTGTGTGAGTGGGGAGTGATGGTGCAGTGGTTAGCGCACTGTGTGTGTGTGTGGGGAGTGATGGTGGTGGTGGTGTTGTAAACATCACTAGAACTGGGAGAGAGACAAAGGCGGTCGGGCGTGGTGGTGCTGGCCACCCACTCCCTCTGTGTGTGTAGCCACAGTGACGGTAGCCTTCATAGGTGCTATTGCTCAAAGCACTTGCCCCTACAACCAGAAAGATTCTACCTGGGGTAGCTTTGTCTGTGTCGCTGTGACAACATTTGCCCCGACAACCAGCTAGAGGCTACCTGGGGTAGCTTTGTCTATGTATGTTTTGACAGCACTTGCCCCTACAGCCCTGCTAGAATTTATCTGGGTTAGCTTTTTTGTATCTGTGTGGCAGCACTTGCCCCTACAGCCCTGCGAGAGGCTATCTAAGGTAGCTTTGTCTGTGTTTGTGTAACAGCACTTGCCCCTACAGCATTGCTAGAGGCTACATGGGGTAGCTTTGTCTGTGTTTGTGTAACAGCACTTGCCCCTACAGCATTGCTAGAGGGTACCTGGGGTAGCTTTGTCTGTGTCTGTGTATGAGAGCACTTGCCTCTACAGCCCCGCTAGAGGCTACCTGGGGTAGCTTTGTCTATGTATGTTTTGACAGCACCTGCCCCGACAGCCCTGCTAGAATTTATCTGGGTTAGCTTTGTTTGTATCTGTGTGAGAGCACTTACCCCACAGCCCTGCGAGAGGCTACGTAAGGTAGCTTTGTATGTGTTTGTGTAACAGCACTTGCCCCTACAGCCCTGCTAGAGGCTACCTGGGGTAGCTTTGTATGTGTTTGTGTAACAGCACTTGCCCCTACAGCCCTGCTAGAGGCTACCTGGGGTAGCTTTCTCTGAGAGTAACAGCACTAGCCTCTACAGCCGCGCTAGAGGCTACCTGGGCTACCTTGTCTGTGTCTATGTAAAAGCACTTGCCCCTACACCCCTGCCAAAGGCTACCTGATTGGGCCCAACCGATGACGTCACCTCACAGCTTCTGCCTCCTCTCAGACACCCCCCGGCGCCTCTGCAGCCCCCGGCAACAGTCCCAGCCAATCACCGCCGTCGCTTCTCGTCTACCTTTGATTGGGCCCAACCGATGACGTCACCTCACAGCTTCTGCCTCCTCTCAGACACCCCCCGGCGCCTCTGCAGCCCCCGGCAACAGTCCCAGCCAATCACCGTTAGCGCCACGGGCAGCGATTTGTCACTGGGTAAACAGCGGGAGGGGGGCGGGGGCGGCGGCGCGGGTGGGGGGGATGACGAGCCTCCCCCCCCACCACCCCCCAACGGCCGGGGGCGTTCGATTGGATGCGCAGGATGACGTCAGATGATCCGGGTACTAACGGGTTTTTGTTGCCATATAAGGGAGTGGGGGCGGAGCAAAAAAAAATTCTGCGGAGTCGTCATTCAGGAACGTCGGCACGAAGTTCAGGCGGCCTCAGCCGTCCTCAACATTCCGCGTGAGGTTCGCAGGGTGGAGTTCAGGGCGAGCCTTTCCCCCCCCCCCAAGCCCCATCGGGCAGCGTAAAGAAGAGGTGAGTGGATACCGGTACCTTAGGTAGCCTCTCGCAGGGCTGTAGGGGCAAGTGCTGCCACACACATACAAAAAAGCTAACCCAGATAAATTCTAGCAAGGCTGTAGGGGCAAGTGCTGTCAAAACATACATAGACAAACCTACCCCAGGTAGCCTCTAGCTGGTTGTCGGGGCAAATGTTGTCACAGAGACACAGACAAAGCTACCCCAGGTAGACTCTTTCTGGTTGTAGGGGCAAGTGCTGTGAGCAATAGCGCCTATGAAGGCTACCGGCACTGTGGCTACACACACAGAGGGAGTGGGTGGCCAGCACCACCACGCCCGACCGCCTTTGTCTCTCTCCCAGTTCTAGCGATGTTTACAACACCACCACCACCATCACTCCCCACACACACACACAGTGCGCTAACCACTGCACCATCACTCCCCACTCACACACACAGTGCGCTAACCACTGCACCACCACTCCCCACTCAGACACACAATGCCCTAACCACTGCTCCACCACTCCCCACTCACACAGAGTGCGCTAACCACTGCACCACCACTCCCCACTCACACACAGTGCGCTAACCACTGCACCACCACTCCCCACTCACACACAGTGCGCTAACCACTGCACCACCACTCCCCACACACTCAACGTGCGCTAACCACTGCACCACCACTCCCCCCACACAAATTTTTTCGTGACTCCATGCTGCCCTCTTGTGGTAAAAAACTAGAATTTCACTCACAAACTCACCCACTCACCCACCCATTCATCCAGACAAAGCTACCCCACGTAGCCTCTAGCTGGTTGTAGGGGCAAGTGCTGTTCCACAGACACTGACAAAGCTAGTGAGATTCTAGTTTTTTACCACAAGAGGGCAGCATTGAGTCGCGAAATAATTTGTGTGGGGGGAGTGGTGGTGCAGTGGTTAGCGCACGTTGAGTGTGTGTGGGGAGTGGTGGTGCAGTGGTTAGCGCACTGTGTGTGAGTGGGAAGTGGTTCATGCAGTGGTTAGCGCACTGTGTGTGAGTGGGGAGTGGTGGTGCAGTGGTTAGCGCACTCTGTGTGAGTGGGGAGTGGTGGAGCAGTGGTTAGGGCATTGTGTGTCTGAGTGGGGAGTGGTGGTGCAGTGGTTAGCGCACTGTGTGTGTGAGTGGGGAGTGATGGTGCAGTGGTTAGCGCACTGTGTGTGTGTGTGGGGAGTGATGGTGGTGGTGGTGTTGTAAACATCACTAGAACTGGGAGAGAGACAAAGGCGGTCGGGCGTGGTGGTGCTGGCCACCCACTCCCTCTGTGTGTGTAGCCACAGTGACGGTAGCCTTCATAGGTGCTATTGCTCAAAGCACTTGCCCCTACAACCAGAAAGATTCTACCTGGGGTAGCTTTGTCTGTGTCGCTGTGACAACATTTGCCCCGACAACCAGCTAGAGGCTACCTGGGGTAGCTTTGTCTATGTATGTTTTGACAGCACTTGCCCCTACAGCCCTGCTAGAATTTATCTGGGTTAGCTTTTTTGTATCTGTGTGGCAGCACTTGCCCCTACAGCCCTGCGAGAGGCTATCTAAGGTAGCTTTGTCTGTGTTTGTGTAACAGCACTTGCCCCTACAGCATTGCTAGAGGCTACATGGGGTAGCTTTGTCTATGTATGTTTTGACAGCACCTGCCCCGACAGCCCTGCTAGAATTTATCTGGGTTAGCTTTGTTTGTATCTGTGTGAGAGCACTTACCCCACAGCCCTGCGAGAGGCTACGTAAGGTAGCTTTGTATGTGTTTGTGTAACAGCACTTGCCCCTACAGCCCTGCTAGAGGCTACCTGGGGTAGCTTTGTATGTGTTTGTGTAACAGCACTTGCCCCTACAGCCCTGCTAGAGGCTACCTGGGGTAGCTTTCTCTGAGAGTAACAGCACTAGCCTCTACAGCCGCGCTAGAGGCTACCTGGGCTACCTTGTCTGTGTCTATGTAAAAGCACTTGCCCCTACACCCCTGCCAAAGGCTACCTGATTGGGCCCAACCGATGACGTCACCTCACAGCTTCTGCCTCCTCTCAGACACCCCCCGGCGCCTCTGCAGCCCCCGGCAACAGTCCCAGCCAATCACCGCCGTCGCTTCTCGTCTACCTTTGATTGGGCCCAACCGATGACGTCACCTCACAGCTTCTGCCTCCTCTCAGACACCCCCCGGCGCCTCTGCAGCCCCCGGCAACAGTCCCAGCCAATCACCGTTAGCGCCACGGGCAGCGATTTGTCACTGGGTAAACAGCGGGAGGGGGGCGGGGGCGGCGGCGCGGGTGGGGGGGATGACGAGCCTCCCCCCCCACCACCCCCCAACGGCCGGGGGCGTTCGATTGGATGCGCAGGATGACGTCAGATGATCCGGGTACTAACGGGTTTTTGTTGCCATATAAGGGAGTGGGGGCGGAGCAAAAAAAAATTCTGCGGAGTCGTCATTCAGGAACGTCGGCACGAAGTTCAGGCGGCCTCAGCCGTCCTCAACATTCCGCGTGAGGTTCGCAGGGTGGAGTTCAGGGCGAGCCTTTCCCCCCCCCCCAAGCCCCATCGGGCAGCGTAAAGAAGAGGTGAGTGGATACCGGTACCTTAGGTAGCCTCTCGCAGGGCTGTAGGGGCAAGTGCTGCCACACACATACAAAAAAGCTAACCCAGATAAATTCTAGCAGGGCTGTAGGGGCAAGTGCTGTCAAAACATACATAGACAAACCTACCCCAGGTAGCCTCTAGCTGGTTGTCGGGGCAAATGTTGTCACAGAGACACAGACAAAGCTACCCCAGGTAGACTCTTTCTGGTTGTAGGGGCAAGTGCTGTGAGCAATAGCGCCTATGAAGGCTACCGGCACTGTGGCTACACACACAGAGGGAGTGGGTGGCCAGCACCACCACGCCCGACCGCCTTTGTCTCTCTCCCAGTTCTAGCGATGTTTACAACACCACCACCACCATCACTCCCCACACACACACACAGTGCGCTAACCACTGCACCATCACTCCCCACTCACACACACAGTGCGCTAACCACTGCACCACCACTCCCCACTCAGACACACAATGCCCTAACCACTGCTCCACCACTCCCCACTCACACAGAGTGCGCTAACCACTGCACCACCACTCCCCACTCACACACAGTGCGCTAACCACTGCACCACCACTCCCCACTCACACACAGTGCGCTAACCACTGCACCACCACTCCCCACACACTTAACGTGCGCTAACCACTGCACCACCACTCCCCCCACACAAATTTTTTCGTGACTCCATGCTGCCCTCTTGTGGTAAAAAACTAGAATTTCACTCACAAACTCACCCACTCACCCACCCATTCATCCAGACAAAGCTACCCCACGTAGCCTCTAGCTGGTTGTAGGGGCAAGTGCTGTTCCACAGACACTGACAAAGCTAGTGAGATTCTAGTTTTTTACCACAAGAGGGCAGCATTGAGTCGCGAAATAATTTGTGTGGGGGGAGTGGTGGTGCAGTGGTTAGCGCACGTTGAGTGTGTGTGGGGAGTGGTGGTGCAGTGGTTAGCGCACTGTGTGTGAGTGGGAAGTGGTTCATGCAGTGGTTAGCGCACTGTGTGTGAGTGGGGAGTGGTGGTGCAGTGGTTAGCGCACTCTGTGTGAGTGGGGAGTGGTGGAGCAGTGGTTAGGGCATTGTGTGTCTGAGTGGGGAGTGGTGGTGCAGTGGTTAGCGCACTGTGTGTGTGAGTGGGGAGTGATGGTGCAGTGGTTAGCGCACTGTGTGTGTGTGTGGGGAGTGATGGTGGTGGTGGTGTTGTAAACATCACTAGAACTGGGAGAGAGACAAAGGCGGTCGGGCGTGGTGGTGCTGGCCACCCACTCCCTCTGTGTGTGTAGCCACAGTGACGGTAGCCTTCATAGGTGCTATTGCTCAAAGCACTTGCCCCTACAACCAGAAAGATTCTACCTGGGGTAGCTTTGTCTGTGTCGCTGTGACAACATTTGCCCCGACAACCAGCTAGAGGCTACCTGGGGTAGCTTTGTCTATGTATGTTTTGACAGCACTTGCCCCTACAGCCCTGCTAGAATTTATCTGGGTTAGCTTTTTTGTATCTGTGTGGCAGCACTTGCCCCTACAGCCCTGCGAGAGGCTATCTAAGGTAGCTTTGTCTGTGTTTGTGTAACAGCACTTGCCCCTACAGCATTGCTAGAGGCTACATGGGGTAGCTTTGTCTGTGTTTGTGTAACAGCACTTGCCCCTACAGCATTGCTAGAGGGTACCTGGGGTAGCTTTGTCTGTGTCTGTGTATGAGAGCACTTGCCTCTACAGCCCCGCTAGAGGCTACCTGGGGTAGCTTTGTCTATGTATGTTTTGACAGCACCTGCCCCGACAGCCCTGCTAGAATTTATCTGGGTTAGCTTTGTTTGTATCTGTGTGAGAGCACTTACCCCACAGCCCTGCGAGAGGCTACGTAAGGTAGCTTTGTATGTGTTTGTGTAACAGCACTTGCCCCTACAGCCCTGCTAGAGGCTACCTGGGGTAGCTTTGTATGTGTTTGTGTAACAGCACTTGCCCCTACAGCCCTGCTAGAGGCTACCTGGGGTAGCTTTCTCTGAGAGTAACAGCACTAGCCTCTACAGCCGCGCTAGAGGCTACCTGGGCTACCTTGTCTGTGTCTATGTAAAAGCACTTGCCCCTACACCCCTGCCAAAGGCTACCTGATTGGGCCCAACCGATGACGTCACCTCACAGCTTCTGCCTCCTCTCAGACACCCCCCGGCGCCTCTGCAGCCCCCGGCAACAGTCCCAGCCAATCACCGCCGTCGCTTCTCGTCTACCTTTGATTGGGCCCAACCGATGACGTCACCTCACAGCTTCTGCCTCCTCTCAGACACCCCCCGGCGCCTCTGCAGCCCCCGGCAACAGTCCCAGCCAATCACCGTTAGCGCCACGGGCAGCGATTTGTCACTGGGTAAACAGCGGGAGGGGGGCGGGGGCGGCGGCGCGGGTGGGGGGGATGACGAGCCTCCCCCCCCACCACCCCCCAACGGCCGGGGGCGTTCGATTGGATGCGCAGGATGACGTCAGATGATCCGGGTACTAACGGGTTTTTGTTGCCATATAAGGGAGTGGGGGCGGAGCAAAAAAAAATTCTGCGGAGTCGTCATTCAGGAACGTCGGCACGAAGTTCAGGCGGCCTCAGCCGTCCTCAACATTCCGCGTGAGGTTCGCAGGGTGGAGTTCAGGGCGAGCCTTTCCCCCCCCCCCAAGCCCCATCGGGCAGCGTAAAGAAGAGGTGAGTGGATACCGGTACCTTAGGTAGCCTCTCGCAGGGCTGTAGGGGCAAGTGCTGCCACACACATACAAAAAAGCTAACCCAGATAAATTCTAGCAGGGCTGTAGGGGCAAGTGCTGTCAAAACATACATAGAAAAACCTACCCCAGGTAGCCTCTAGCTGGTTGTCGGGGCAAATGTTGTCACAGAGACACAGACAAAGCTACCCCAGGTAGACTCTTTCTGGTTGTAGGGGCAAGTGCTGTGAGCAATAGCGCCTATGAAGGCTACCGGCACTGTGGCTACACACACAGAGGGAGTGGGTGGCCAGCACCACCACGCCCAACCGCCTTTGTCTCTCTCCCAGTTCTAGCGATGTTTACAACACCACCACCACCATCACTCCCCACACACACACACAGTGCGCTAACCACTGCACCATCACTCCCCACTCACACACACAGTGCGCTAACCACTGCACCACCACTCCCCACTCAGACACACAATGCCCTAACCACTGCTCCACCACTCCCCACTCACACAGAGTGCGCTAACCACTGCACCACCACTCCCCACTCACACACAGTGCGCTAACCACTGCACCACCACTCCCCACTCACACACAGTGCGCTAACCACTGCACCACCACTCCCCACACACTCAACGTGCACTAACCACTGCACCACCACTCCCCCCACACAAATTTTTTCGTGACTCCATGCTGCCCTCTTGTGGTAAAAAACTAGAATTTCACTCACAAACTCACCCACTCACCCACCCATTCATCCAGACAAAGCTACCCCACGTAGCCTCTAGCTGGTTGTAGGGGCAAGTGCTGTTCCACAGACACTGACAAAGCTAGTGAGATTCTAGTTTTTTACCACAAGAGGGCAGCATTGAGTCGCGAAATAATTTGTGTGGGGGGAGTGGTGGTGCAGTGGTTAGCGCACGTTGAGTGTGTGTGGGGAGTGGTGGTGCAGTGGTTAGCGCACTGTGTGTGAGTGGGAAGTGGTTCATGCAGTGGTTAGCGCACTGTGTGTGAGTGGGGAGTGGTGGTGCAGTGGTTAGCGCACTGTGTGTGTGAGTGGGGAGTGATGGTGCAGTGGTTAGCGCACTGTGTGTGTGTGTGGGGAGTGATGGTGGTGGTGGTGTTGTAAACATCACTAGAACTGGGAGAGAGACAAAGGCGGTCGGGCGTGGTGGTGCTGGCCACCCACTCCCTCTGTGTGTGTAGCCACAGTGACGGTAGCCTTCATAGGTGCTATTGCTCAAAGCACTTACCCCTACAACCAGAAAGATTCTACCTGGGGTAGCTTTGTCTGTGTCGCTGTGACAACATTTGCCCCGACAACCAGCTAGAGGCTACCTGGGGTAGCTTTGTCTATGTATGTTTTGACAGCACTTGCCCCTACAGCCCTGCTAGAATTTATCTGGGTTAGCTTTTTTGTATCTGTGTGGCAGCACTTGCCCCTACAGCCCTGCGAGAGGCTATCTAAGGTAGCTTTGTCTGTGTTTGTGTAACAGCACTTGCCCCTACAGCATTGCTAGAGGCTACATGGGGTAGCTTTGTCTGTGTTTGTGTAACAGCACTTGCCCCTACAGCATTGCTAGAGGGTACCTGGGGTAGCTTTGTCTGTGTCTGTGTATGAGAGCACTTGCCTCTACAGCCCCGCTAGAGGCTACCTGGGGTAGCTTTGTCTATGTATGTTTTGACAGCACCTGCCCCGACAGCCCTGCTAGAATTTATCTGGGTTAGCTTTGTTTGTATCTGTGTGAGAGCACTTACCCCACAGCCCTGCGAGAGGCTACGTAAGGTAGCTTTGTATGTGTTTGTGTAACAGCACTTGCCCCTACAGCCCTGCTAGAGGCTACCTGGGGTAGCTTTGTATGTGTTTGTGTAACAGCACTTGCCCCCCTACAGCCCTGCTAGAGGCTACCTGGGGTAGCTTTCTCTGAGAGTAACAGCACTAGCCTCTACAGCCGCGCTAGAGGCTACCTGGGCTACCTTGTCTGTGTCTATGTAAAAGCACTTGCCCCTACACCCCTGCCAAAGGCTACCTGATTGGGCCCAACCGATGACGTCACCTCACAGCTTCTGCCTCCTCTCAGACACCCCCCGGCGCCTCTGCAGCCCCCGGCAACAGTCCCAGCCAATCACCGCCGTCGCTTCTCGTCTACCTTTGATTGGGCCCAACCGATGACGTCACCTCACAGCTTCTGCCTCCTCTCAGACACCCCCCGGCGCCTCTGCAGCCCCCGGCAACAGTCCCAGCCAATCACCGTTAGCGCCACGGGCAGCGATTTGTCACTGGGTAAACAGCGGGAGGGGGGCGGGGGCGGCGGCGCGGGTGGGGGGGATGACGAGCCTCCCCCCCCACCACCCCCCAACGGCCGGGGGCGTTCGATTGGATGCGCAGGATGACGTCAGATGATCCGGGTACTAACGGGTTTTTGTTGCCATATAAGGGAGTGGGGGCGGAGCAAAAAAAAATTCTGCGGAGTCGTCATTCAGGAACGTCGGCACGAAGTTCAGGCGGCCTCAGCCGTCCTCAACATTCCGCGTGAGGTTCGCAGGGTGGAGTTCAGGGCGAGCCTTTCCCCCCCCCCCAAGCCCCATCGGGCAGCGTAAAGAAGAGGTGAGTGGATACCGGTACCTTAGGTAGCCTCTCGCAGGGCTGTAGGGGCAATTGCTGCCACACAGATAAAAAAAGCTAACCCAGATAAATTCTAGCAGGGCTGTAGGGGCAAGTGCTGTCAAAACATACATAGACAAAGCTACACCAGGTAGCCTCTAGCTGGTTGTCGGGGCAAATGTTGTCACAGAGACACAGACAAAGCTACCCCAGGTAGACTCTTTCTGGTTGTAGGGGCAAGTGCTTTGAGCAATAGCACCTATGAAGGCTACCGGCACTGTGGCTACACACAAAGGGAGTGGGTGGCCAGCACCACAACGCCCGACCGACTTTGTCTCTCTCCCAGTTCTAGCGATGTTTACAACACCACCACCACCATCACTCCCCACACACACACACAGTGCACTAACCACTGCACCATCACTCCCCACTCACACACACATTGCCCTAACCACTGCTCCACCACTCCCCACTCACACACAGTGCGCTAACCACTGCACCACCACTCCCCACTCACACACAGTGCGCTAACCACTGCACCACCACTCCCCACACACACTCAACGTGCGCTAACCACTGCACCACCACTCCCCCCACACAAATTATGTCGCAACTCAATGCTGCCCTCTTGTGGTAAAAACTAGAATCTCACTCACCAACTCACCCCCTCACTCAACCACCCACCCACTCATCCAGACAAAGCTACCCCAGGTAGCCTCTAGCTGGCTGTGGGGGCAAGTGCTGTTCCACAGACACTGACAAAGTTACCCCAGGTAGCCTTTGGCAGGGCTGTAGGGGCAAGTGCTTTTACATAGACACAGACAAAGCTGAAGAAGAGGGCAGCATTGAGTCGCGAAATAATTTGTGTGGAGGGAGTGGTGGTGCAGTGGTTAGCACACGTTGAGTGTGTGTGGGGAGTGGTGGTGCAGTGGTTAGCGCACTGTGTGTGAGTGGGGAGTGGTGGTGCAGTGGTTAGCGCACTGTGTGTGAGTGGGGAGTGGTGGTGCAGTGGTTAGCGCACTCTGTGTGAGTGGGGAGTGGTGGAGCAGTGGTTAGGGCATTGTGTGTCTGAGTGGGGAGTGGTGGTGCAGTGGTTAGCGCACTGTGTGTGTGAGTGGGGAGTGATGGTGCAGTGGTTAGCGCACTGTGTGTGTGTGTGGGGAGTGATGGTGGTGGTGGTGTTGTAAACATCACTAGAACTGGGAGAGAGACAAAGGCGGTCGGGCGTGGTGGTGCTGGCCACCCACTCCCTCTGTGTGTGTAGCCACAGTGACGGTAGCCTTCATAGGTGCTATTGCTCAAAGCACTTGCCCCTACAACCAGAAAGATTCTACCTGGGGTAGCTTTGTCTGTGTCGCTGTGACAACATTTGCCCCGACAACCAGCTAGAGGCTACCTGGGGTAGCTTTGTCTATGTATGTTTTGACAGCACTTGCCCCTACAGCCCTGCTAGAATTTATCTGGGTTAGCTTTTTTGTATCTGTGTGGCAGCACTTGCCCCTACAGCCCTGCGAGAGGCTATCTAAGGTAGCTTTGTCTGTGTTTGTGTAACAGCACTTGCCCCTACAGCATTGCTAGAGGCTACATGGGGTAGCTTTGTCTGTGTTTGTGTAACAGCACTTGCCCCTACAGCATTGCTAGAGGGTACCTGGGGTAGCTTTGTCTGTGTCTGTGTATGAGAGCACTTGCCTCTACAGCCCCGCTAGAGGCTACCTGGGGTAGCTTTGTCTATGTATGTTTTGACAGCACCTGCCCCGACAGCCCTGCTAGAATTTATCTGGGTTAGCTTTGTTTGTATCTGTGTGAGAGCACTTACCCCACAGCCCTGCGAGAGGCTACGTAAGGTAGCTTTGTATGTGTTTGTGTAACAGCACTTGCCCCTACAGCCCTGCTAGAGGCTACCTGGGGTAGCTTTGTATGTGTTTGTGTAACAGCACTTGCCCCTACAGCCCTGCTAGAGGCTACCTGGGGTAGCTTTCTCTGAGAGTAACAGCACTAGCCTCTACAGCCGCGCTAGAGGCTACCTGGGCTACCTTGTCTGTGTCTATGTAAAAGCACTTGCCCCTACACCCCTGCCAAAGGCTACCTGATTGGGCCCAACCGATGACGTCACCTCACAGCTTCTGCCTCCTCTCAGACACCCCCCGGCGCCTCTGCAGCCCCCGGCAACAGTCCCAGCCAATCACCGCCGTCGCTTCTCGTCTACCTTTGATTGGGCCCAACCGATGACGTCACCTCACAGCTTCTGCCTCCTCTCAGACACCCCCCGGCGCCTCTGCAGCCCCCGGCAACAGTCCCAGCCAATCACCGTTAGCGCCACGGGCAGCGATTTGTCACTGGGTAAACAGCGGGAGGGGGGCGGGGGCGGCGGCGCGGGTGGGGGGGATGACGAGCCTCCCCCCCCACCACCCCCCAACGGCCGGGGGCGTTCGATTGGATGCGCAGGATGACGTCAGATGATCCGGGTACTAACGGGTTTTTGTTGCCATATAAGGGAGTGGGGGCGGAGCAAAAAAAAATTCTGCGGAGTCGTCATTCAGGAACGTCGGCACGAAGTTCAGGCGGCCTCAGCCGTCCTCAACATTCCGCGTGAGGTTCGCAGGGTGGAGTTCAGGGCGAGCCTTTCCCCCCCCCCCAAGCCCCATCGGGCAGCGTAAAGAAGAGGTGAGTGGATACCGGTACCTTAGGTAGCCTCTCGCAGGGCTGTAGGGGCAAGTGCTGCCACACAGATAAAAAAAGCTAACCCAGATAAATTCTAGCAGGGCTGTAGGGGCAAGTGCTGTCAAAACATACATAGACAAAGCTACACCAGGTAGCCTCTAGCTGGTTGTCGGGGCAAATGTTGTCACAGAGACACAGACAAAGCTACCCCAGGTAGACTCTTTCTGGTTGTAGGGGCAAGTGCTTTGAGCAATAGCACCTATGAAGGCTACCGGCACTGTGGCTACACACAAAGGGAGTGGGTGGCCAGCACCACAACGCCCGACCGACTTTGTCTCTCTCCCAGTTCTAGCGATGTTTACAACACCACCACCACCATCACTCCCCACACACACACACAGTGCACTAACCACTGCACCATCACTCCCCACTCACACACACATTGCCCTAACCACTGCTCCACCACTCCCCACTCACACACAGTGCGCTAACCACTGCACCACCACTCCCCACTCACACACAGTGCGCTAACCACTGCACCACCACTCCCCACACACACTCAACGTGCGCTAACCACTGCACCACCACTCCCCCCACACAAATTATGTCGCAACTCAATGCTGCCCTCTTGTGGTAAAAACTAGAATCTCACTCACCAACTCACCCCCTCACTCAACCACCCACCCACTCATCCAGACAAAGCTACCCCAGGTAGCCTCTAGCTGGCTGTGGGGGCAAGTGCTGTTCCACAGACACTGACAAAGTTACCCCAGGTAGCCTTTGGCAGGGCTGTAGGGGCAAGTGCTTTTACATAGACACAGACAAAGCTGAAGAAGAGGGCAGCATTGAGTCGCGAAATAATTTGTGTGGAGGGAGTGGTGGTGCAGTGGTTAGCACACGTTGAGTGTGTGTGGGGAGTGGTGGTGCAGTGGTTAGCGCACTGTGTGTGAGTGGGGAGTGGTGGTGCAGTGGTTAGCGCACTGTGTGTGAGTGGGGAGTGGTGGTGCAGTGGTTAGCGCACTCTGTGTGAGTGGGGAGTGGTGGAGCAGTGGTTAGGGCATTGTGTGTCTGAGTGGGGAGTGGTGGTGCAGTGGTTAGCGCACTGTGTGTGTGAGTGGGGAGTGATGGTGCAGTGGTTAGCGCACTGTGTGTGTGTGTGGGGAGTGATGGTGGTGGTGGTGTTGTAAACATCACTAGAACTGGGAGAGAGACAAAGGCGGTCGGGCGTGGTGGTGCTGGCCACCCACTCCCTCTGTGTGTGTAGCCACAGTGACGGTAGCCTTCATAGGTGCTATTGCTCAAAGCACTTGCCCCTACAACCAGAAAGATTCTACCTGGGGTAGCTTTGTCTGTGTCGCTGTGACAACATTTGCCCCGACAACCAGCTAGAGGCTACCTGGGGTAGCTTTGTCTATGTATGTTTTGACAGCACTTGCCCCTACAGCCCTGCTAGAATTTATCTGGGTTAGCTTTTTTGTATCTGTGTGGCAGCACTTGCCCCTACAGCCCTGCGAGAGGCTATCTAAGGTAGCTTTGTCTGTGTTTGTGTAACAGCACTTGCCCCTACAGCATTGCTAGAGGCTACATGGGGTAGCTTTGTCTGTGTTTGTGTAACAGCACTTGCCCCTACAGCATTGCTAGAGGGTACCTGGGGTAGCTTTGTCTGTGTCTGTGTATGAGAGCACTTGCCTCTACAGCCCCGCTAGAGGCTACCTGGGGTAGCTTTGTCTATGTATGTTTTGACAGCACCTGCCCCGACAGCCCTGCTAGAATTTATCTGGGTTAGCTTTGTTTGTATCTGTGTGAGAGCACTTACCCCACAGCCCTGCGAGAGGCTACGTAAGGTAGCTTTGTATGTGTTTGTGTAACAGCACTTGCCCCTACAGCCCTGCTAGAGGCTACCTGGGGTAGCTTTGTATGTGTTTGTGTAACAGCACTTGCCCCTACAGCCCTGCTAGAGGCTACCTGGGGTAGCTTTCTCTGAGAGTAACAGCACTAGCCTCTACAGCCGCGCTAGAGGCTACCTGGGCTACCTTGTCTGTGTCTATGTAAAAGCACTTGCCCCTACACCCCTGCCAAAGGCTACCTGATTGGGCCCAACCGATGACGTCACCTCACAGCTTCTGCCTCCTCTCAGACACCCCCCGGCGCCTCTGCAGCCCCCGGCAACAGTCCCAGCCAATCACCGCCGTCGCTTCTCATCTACCTTTGATTGGGCCCAACCGATGACGTCACCTCACAGCTTCTGCCTCCTCTCAGACACCCCCCGGCGCCTCTGCAGCCCCCGGCAACAGTCCCAGCCAATCACCGCCGTCGCTTCTCGTCTACCTTTGATTGGGCCCAACCGATGACGTCACCTCACAGCTTCTGCCTCCTCTCAGACACCCCCCGGCGCCTCTGCAGCCCCCGGCAACAGTCCCAGCCAATCACCGCCGTCGCTTCTCATCTACCTTTGATTGGGCCCAACCGATGACGTCACCTCACAGCTTCTGCCTCCTCTCAGACACCCCCCGGCGCCTCTGCAGGCCCCGGCAACAGTCCCAGCCAATCACCGTTCGCGCCACGGGCAGCGATTTGTCACTGGGTAAACAGCGGGAGGGGGGCGGGGGCGGCGGCGCGGGTGGGGGGGATGACGAGCCTCCCCCCCCACCACCCCCCAACGGCCGGGGGCGTTCGATTGGATGCGCAGGATGACGTCAGATGATCCGGGTACTAACGGGTTTTTGTTGCCATATAAGGGAGTGGGGGCGGAGCAAAAAAAAATTCTGCGGAGTCGTCATTCAGGAACGTCGGCACGAAGTTCAGGCGGCCTCAGCCGTCCTCAACATTCCGCGTGAGGTTCGCAGGGTGGAGTTCAGGGCGAGCCTTTCCCCCCCCCCCAAGCCCCATCGGGCAGCGTAAAGAAGAGGTGAGTGGATACCGGTACCTTAGGTAGCCTCTCGCAGGGCTGTAGGGGCAATTGCTGCCACACAGATAAAAAAAGCTAACCCAGATAAATTCTAGCAGGGCTGTAGGGGCAAGTGCTGTCAAAACATACATAGACAAAGCTACACCAGGTAGCCTCTAGCTGGTTGTCGGGGCAAATGTTGTCACAGAGACACAGACAAAGCTACCCCAGGTAGACTCTTTCTGGTTGTAGGGGCAAGTGCTTTGAGCAATAGCACCTATGAAGGCTACCGGCACTGTGGCTACACACACAGAGGGAGTGGGTGGCCAGCACCACAACGCCCGACCGACTTTGTCTCTCTCCCAGTTCTAGCGATGTTTACAACACCACCACCACCATCACTCCCCACACACACACACAGTGCGCTAACCACTGCACCATCACTCCCCACTCACACACACAGTGCGCTAACCACTGCACCACCACTCCCCACTCAGACACACAATGCGCTAACCACTGCACCACCACTCCCCACTCACACACAGTGCGCTAACCACTGCACCACCACTCCCCACACACACTCAACGTGCGCTAACCACTGCACCACCACTCCCCACTCACACACAGTGCGCTAACCACTGCACCACCACTCCCCACACACTTAACGTGCGCTAACCACTGCACCACCACTCCCCCCACACAAATTTTTTCGTGACTCCATGCTGCCCTCTTGTGGTAAAAAACTAGAATTTCACTCACAAACTCACCCACTCACCCACCCATTCATCCAGACAAAGCTACCCCACGTAGCCTCTAGCTGGTTGTAGGGGCAAGTGCTGTTCCACAGACACTGACAAAGCTAGTGAGATTCTAGTTTTTTACCACAAGAGGGCAGCATTGAGTCGCGAAATAATTTGTGTGGGGGGAGTGGTGGTGCAGTGGTTAGCGCACGTTGAGTGTGTGTGGGGAGTGGTGGTGCAGTGGTTAGCGCACTGTGTGTGAGTGGGAAGTGGTTCATGCAGTGGTTAGCGCACTGTGTGTGAGTGGGGAGTGGTGGTGCAGTGGTTAGCGCACTCTGTGTGAGTGGGGAGTGGTGGAGCAGTGGTTAGGGCATTGTGTGTCTGAGTGGGGAGTGGTGGTGCAGTGGTTAGCGCACTGTGTGTGTGAGTGGGGAGTGATGGTGCAGTGGTTAGCGCACTGTGTGTGTGTGTGGGGAGTGATGGTGGTGGTGGTGTTGTAAACATCACTAGAACTGGGAGAGAGACAAAGGCGGTCGGGCGTGGTGGTGCTGGCCACCCACTCCCTCTGTGTGTGTAGCCACAGTGACGGTAGCCTTCATAGGTGCTATTGCTCAAAGCACTTGCCCCTACAACCAGAAAGATTCTACCTGGGGTAGCTTTGTCTGTGTCGCTGTGACAACATTTGCCCCGACAACCAGCTAGAGGCTACCTGGGGTAGCTTTGTCTATGTATGTTTTGACAGCACTTGCCCCTACAGCCCTGCTAGAATTTATCTGGGTTAGCTTTTTTGTATCTGTGTGGCAGCACTTGCCCCTACAGCCCTGCGAGAGGCTATCTAAGGTAGCTTTGTCTGTGTTTGTGTAACAGCACTTGCCCCTACAGCATTGCTAGAGGCTACATGGGGTAGCTTTGTCTGTGTTTGTGTAACAGCACTTGCCCCTACAGCATTGCTAGAGGGTACCTGGGGTAGCTTTGTCTGTGTCTGTGTATGAGAGCACTTGCCTCTACAGCCCCGCTAGAGGCTACCTGGGGTAGCTTTGTCTATATATGTTTTGACAGCACCTGCCCCGACAGCCCTGCTAGAATTTATCTGGGTTAGCTTTGTTTGTATCTGTGTGAGAGCACTTACCCCACAGCCCTGCGAGAGGCTACGTAAGGTAGCTTTGTATGTGTTTGTGTAACAGCACTTGCCCCTACAGCCCTGCTAGAGGCTACCTGGGGTAGCTTTGTATGTGTTTGTGTAACAGCACTTGCCCCTACAGCCCTGCTAGAGGCTACCTGGGGTAGCTTTCTCTGAGAGTAACAGCACTAGCCTCTACAGCCGCGCTAGAGGCTACCTGGGCTACCTTGTCTGTGTCTATGTAAAAGCACTTGCCCCTACACCCCTGCCAAAGGCTACCTGATTGGGCCCAACCGATGACGTCACCTCACAGCTTCTGCCTCCTCTCAGACACCCCCCGGCGCCTCTGCAGCCCCCGGCAACAGTCCCAGCCAATCACCGCCGTCGCTTCTCGTCTACCTTTGATTGGGCCCAACCGATGACGTCACCTCACAGCTTCTGCCTCCTCTCAGACACCCCCCGGCGCCTCTGCAGCCCCCGGCAACAGTCCCAGCCAATCACCGTTAGCGCCACGGGCAGCGATTTGTCACTGGGTAAACAGCGGGAGGGGGGCGGGGGCGGCGGCGCGGGTGGGGGGGATGACGAGCCTCCCCCCCCACCACCCCCCAACGGCCGGGGGCGTTCGATTGGATGCGCAGGATGACGTCAGATGATCCGGGTACTAACGGGTTTTTGTTGCCATATAAGGGAGTGGGGGCGGAGCAAAAAAAAATTCTGCGGAGTCGTCATTCAGGAACGTCGGCACGAAGTTCAGGCGGCCTCAGCCGTCCTCAACATTCCGCGTGAGGTTCGCAGGGTGGAGTTCAGGGCGAGCCTTTCCCCCCCCCCCAAGCCCCATCGGGCAGCGTAAAGAAGAGGTGAGTGGATACCGGTACCTTAGGTAGCCTCTCGCAGGGCTGTAGGGGCAATTGCTGCCACACAGATAAAAAAAGCTAACCCAGATAAATTCTAGCAGGGCTGTAGGGGCAAGTGCTGTCAAAACATACATAGACAAAGCTACACCAGGTAGCCTCTAGCTGGTTGTCGGGGCAAATGTTGTCACAGAGACACAGACAAAGCTACCCCAGGTAGACTCTTTCTGGTTGTAGGGGCAAGTGCTTTGAGCAATAGCACCTATGAAGGCTACCGGCACTGTGGCTACACACACAGAGGGAGTGGGTGGCCAGCACCACAACGCCCGACCGACTTTGTCTCTCTCCCAGTTCTAGCGATGTTTACAACACCACCACCACCATCACTCCCCACACACACACACAGTGCGCTAACCACTGCACCATCACTCCCCACTCACACACACAGTGCGCTAACCACTGCACCACCACTCCCCACTCAGACACACAATGCGCTAACCACTGCACCACCACTCCCCACTCACACACAGTGCGCTAACCACTGCACCACCACTCCCCACACACACTCAACGTGCGCTAACCACTGCACCACCACTCCCCACTCACACACAGTGCGCTAACCACTGCACCACCACTCCCCACACACTTAACGTGCGCTAACCACTGCACCACCACTCCCCCCACACAAATTTTTTCGTGACTCCATGCTGCCCTCTTGTGGTAAAAAACTAGAATTTCACTCACAAACTCACCCACTCACCCACCCATTCATCCAGACAAAGCTACCCCACGTAGCCTCTAGCTGGTTGTAGGGGCAAGTGCTGTTCCACAGACACTGACAAAGCTAGTGAGATTCTAGTTTTTTACCACAAGAGGGCAGCATTGAGTCGCGAAATAATTTGTGTGGGGGGAGTGGTGGTGCAGTGGTTAGCGCACGTTGAGTGTGTGTGGGGAGTGGTGGTGCAGTGGTTAGCGCACTGTGTGTGAGTGGGAAGTGGTTCATGCAGTGGTTAGCGCACTGTGTGTGAGTGGGGAGTGGTGGTGCAGTGGTTAGCGCACTCTGTGTGAGTGGGGAGTGGTGGAGCAGTGGTTAGGGCATTGTGTGTCTGAGTGGGGAGTGGTGGTGCAGTGGTTAGCGCACTGTGTGTGTGAGTGGGGAGTGATGGTGCAGTGGTTAGCGCACTGTGTGTGTGTGTGGGGAGTGATGGTGGTGGTGGTGTTGTAAACATCACTAGAACTGGGAGAGAGACAAAGGCGGTCGGGCGTGGTGGTGCTGGCCACCCACTCCCTCTGTGTGTGTAGCCACAGTGACGGTAGCCTTCATAGGTGCTATTGCTCAAAGCACTTGCCCCTACAACCAGAAAGATTCTACCTGGGGTAGCTTTGTCTGTGTCGCTGTGACAACATTTGCCCCGACAACCAGCTAGAGGCTACCTGGGGTAGCTTTGTCTATGTATGTTTTGACAGCACTTGCCCCTACAGCCCTGCTAGAATTTATCTGGGTTAGCTTTTTTGTATCTGTGTGGCAGCACTTGCCCCTACAGCCCTGCGAGAGGCTATCTAAGGTAGCTTTGTCTGTGTTTGTGTAACAGCACTTGCCCCTACAGCATTGCTAGAGGCTACATGGGGTAGCTTTGTCTGTGTTTGTGTAACAGCACTTGCCCCTACAGCATTGCTAGAGGGTACCTGGGGTAGCTTTGTCTGTGTCTGTGTATGAGAGCACTTGCCTCTACAGCCCCGCTAGAGGCTACCTGGGGTAGCTTTGTCTATATATGTTTTGACAGCACCTGCCCCGACAGCCCTGCTAGAATTTATCTGGGTTAGCTTTGTTTGTATCTGTGTGAGAGCACTTACCCCACAGCCCTGCGAGAGGCTACGTAAGGTAGCTTTGTATGTGTTTGTGTAACAGCACTTGCCCCTACAGCCCTGCTAGAGGCTACCTGGGGTAGCTTTGTATGTGTTTGTGTAACAGCACTTGCCCCTACAGCCCTGCTAGAGGCTACCTGGGGTAGCTTTCTCTGAGAGTAACAGCACTAGCCTCTACAGCCGCGCTAGAGGCTACCTGGGCTACCTTGTCTGTGTCTATGTAAAAGCACTTGCCCCTACACCCCTGCCAAAGGCTACCTGATTGGGCCCAACCGATGACGTCACCTCACAGCTTCTGCCTCCTCTCAGACACCCCCCGGCGCCTCTGCAGCCCCCGGCAACAGTCCCAGCCAATCACCGCCGTCGCTTCTCGTCTACCTTTGATTGGGCCCAACCGATGACGTCACCTCACAGCTTCTGCCTCCTCTCAGACACCCCCCGGCGCCTCTGCAGCCCCCGGCAACAGTCCCAGCCAATCACCGTTAGCGCCACGGGCAGCGATTTGTCACTGGGTAAACAGCGGGAGGGGGGCGGGGGCGGCGGCGCGGGTGGGGGGGATGACGAGCCTCCCCCCCCACCACCCCCCAACGGCCGGGGGCGTTCGATTGGATGCGCAGGATGACGTCAGATGATCCGGGTACTAACGGGTTTTTGTTGCCATATAAGGGAGTGGGGGCGGAGCAAAAAAAAATTCTGCGGAGTCGTCATTCAGGAACGTCGGCACGAAGTTCAGGCGGCCTCAGCCGTCCTCAACATTCCGCGTGAGGTTCGCAGGGTGGAGTTCAGGGCGAGCCTTTCCCCCCCCCCCAAGCCCCATCGGGCAGCGTAAAGAAGAGGTGAGTGGATACCGGTACCTTAGGTAGCCTCTCGCAGGGCTGTAGGGGCAAGTGCTGCCACACACATACAAAAAAGCTAACCCAGATAAATTCTAGCAGGGCTGTAGGGGCAAGTGCTGTCAAAACATACATAGACAAACCTACCCCAGGTAGCCTCTAGCTGGTTGTCGGGGCAAATGTTGTCACAGAGACACAGACAAAGCTACCCCAGGTAGACTCTTTCTGGTTGTAGGGGCAAGTGCTGTGAGCAATAGCGCCTATGAAGGCTACCGGCACTGTGGCTACACACACAGAGGGAGTGGGTGGCCAGCACCACCACGCCCGACCGCCTTTGTCTCTCTCCCAGTTCTAGCGATGTTTACAACACCACCACCACCATCACTCCCCACACACACACACAGTGCGCTAACCACTGCACCATCACTCCCCACTCACACACACAGTGCGCTAACCACTGCACCACCACTCCCCACTCAGACACACAATGCCCTAACCACTGCTCCACCACTCCCCACTCACACAGAGTGCGCTAACCACTGCACCACCACTCCCCACTCACACACAGTGCGCTAACCACTGCACCACCACTCCCCACTCACACACAGTGCGCTAACCACTGCACCACCACTCCCCACACACTTAACGTGCGCTAACCACTGCACCACCACTCCCCCCACACAAATTTTTTCGTGACTCCATGCTGCCCTCTTGTGGTAAAAAACTAGAATTTCACTCACAAACTCACCCACTCACCCACCCATTCATCCAGACAAAGCTACCCCACGTAGCCTCTAGCTGGTTGTAGGGGCAAGTGCTGTTCCACAGACACTGACAAAGCTAGTGAGATTCTAGTTTTTTACCACAAGAGGGCAGCATTGAGTCGCGAAATAATTTGTGTGGGGGGAGTGGTGGTGCAGTGGTTAGCGCACGTTGAGTGTGTGTGGGGAGTGGTGGTGCAGTGGTTAGCGCACTGTGTGTGAGTGGGAAGTGGTTCATGCAGTGGTTAGCGCACTGTGTGTGAGTGGGGAGTGGTGGTGCAGTGGTTAGCGCACTCTGTGTGAGTGGGGAGTGGTGGAGCAGTGGTTAGGGCATTGTGTGTCTGAGTGGGGAGTGGTGGTGCAGTGGTTAGCGCACTGTGTGTGTGAGTGGGGAGTGATGGTGCAGTGGTTAGCGCACTGTGTGTGTGTGTGGGGAGTGATGGTGGTGGTGGTGTTGTAAACATCACTAGAACTGGGAGAGAGACAAAGGCGGTCGGGCGTGGTGGTGCTGGCCACCCACTCCCTCTGTGTGTGTAGCCACAGTGACGGTAGCCTTCATAGGTGCTATTGCTCAAAGCACTTGCCCCTACAACCAGAAAGATTCTACCTGGGATAGCTTTGTCTGTGTCACTGTGACAACATTTGCCCCGACAACCAGCTAGAGGCTACCTGGGGTAGCTTTGTCTATGTATGTTTTGACAGCACTTGCCCCTACAGCCCTGCTAGAATTTATCTGGGTTAGCTTTTTTGTATCTGTGTGGCAGCACTTGCCCCTACAGCCCTGCGAGAGGCTATCTAAGGTAGCTTTGTCTGTGTTTGTGTAACAGCACTTGCCCCTACAGCATTGCTAGAGGCTACATGGGGTAGCTTTGTCTGTGTTTGTGTAACAGCACTTGCCCCTACAGCATTGCTAGAGGGTACCTGGGGTAGCTTTGTCTGTGTCTGTGTATGAGAGCACTTGCCTCTACAGCCCCGCTAGAGGCTACCTGGGGTAGCTTTGTCTATGTATGTTTTGACAGCACCTGCCCCGACAGCCCTGCTAGAATTTATCTGGGTTAGCTTTGTTTGTATCTGTGTGAGAGCACTTACCCCACAGCCCTGCGAGAGGCTACGTAAGGTAGCTTTGTATGTGTTTGTGTAACAGCACTTGCCCCTACAGCCCTGCTAGAGGCTACCTGGGGTAGCTTTGTATGTGTTTGTGTAACAGCACTTGCCCCTACAGCCCTGCTAGAGGCTACCTGGGGTAGCTTTCTCTGAGAGTAACAGCACTAGCCTCTACAGCCGCGCTAGAGGCTACCTGGGCTACCTTGTCTGTGTCTATGTAAAAGCACTTGCCCCTACACCCCTGCCAAAGGCTACCTGATTGGGCCCAACCGATGACGTCACCTCACAGCTTCTGCCTCCTCTCAGACACCCCCCGGCGCCTCTGCAGCCCCCGGCAACAGTCCCAGCCAATCACCGCCGTCGCTTCTCGTCTACCTTTGATTGGGCCCAACCGATGACGTCACCTCACAGCTTCTGCCTCCTCTCAGACACCCCCCGGCGCCTCTGCAGCCCCCGGCAACAGTCCCAGCCAATCACCGTTAGCGCCACGGGCAGCGATTTGTCACTGGGTAAACAGCGGGAGGGGGGCGGGGGCGGCGGCGCGGGTGGGGGGGATGACGAGCCTCCCCCCCCACCACCCCCCAACGGCCGGGGGCGTTCGATTGGATGCGCAGGATGACGTCAGATGATCCGGGTACTAACGGGTTTTTGTTGCCATATAAGGGAGTGGGGGCGGAGCAAAAAAAAATTCTGCGGAGTCGTCATTCAGGAACGTCGGCACGAAGTTCAGGCGGCCTCAGCCGTCCTCAACATTCCGCGTGAGGTTCGCAGGGTGGAGTTCAGGGCGAGCCTTTCCCCCCCCCCCAAGCCCCATCGGGCAGCGTAAAGAAGAGGTGAGTGGATACCGGTACCTCGCAGGGCTGTAGGGGCAAGTGCTGCCACACACATACAAAAAAGCTAACCCAGATAAATTCTAGCAGGGCTGTAGGGGCAAGTGCTGTCAAAACATACATAGACAAACCTACCCCAGGTAGCCTCTAGCTGGTTGTCGGGGCAAATGTTGTCACAGAGACACAGACAAAGCTACCCCAGGTAGACTCTTTCTGGTTGTAGGGGCAAGTGCTGTGAGCAATAGCGCCTATGAAGGCTACCGGCACTGTGGCTACACACACAGAGGGAGTGGGTGGCCAGCACCACCACGCCCGACCGCCTTTGTCTCTCTCCCAGTTCTAGCGATGTTTACAACACCACCACCACCATCACTCCCCACACACACACACAGTGCGCTAACCACTGCACCATCACTCCCCACTCACACACACAGTGCGCTAACCACTGCACCACCACTCCCCACTCAGACACACAATGCCCTAACCACTGCTCCACCACTCCCCACTCACACAGAGTGCGCTAACCACTGCACCACCACTCCCCACTCACACACAGTGCGCTAACCACTGCACCACCACTCCCCACTCACACACAGTGCGCTAACCACTGCACCACCACTCCCCACACACTTAACGTGCGCTAACCACTGCACCACCACTCCCCCCACACAAATTTTTTCGTGACTCCATGCTGCCCTCTTGTGGTAAAAAACTAGAATTTCACTCACAAACTCACCCACTCACCCACCCATTCATCCAGACAAAGCTACCCCACGTAGCCTCTAGCTGGTTGTAGGGGCAAGTGCTGTTCCACAGACACTGACAAAGCTAGTGAGATTCTAGTTTTTTACCACAAGAGGGCAGCATTGAGTCGCGAAATAATTTGTGTGGGGGGAGTGGTGGTGCAGTGGTTAGCGCACGTTGAGTGTGTGTGGGGAGTGGTGGTGCAGTGGTTAGCGCACTGTGTGTGAGTGGGAAGTGGTTCATGCAGTGGTTAGCGCACTGTGTGTGAGTGGGGAGTGGTGGTGCAGTGGTTAGCGCACTCTGTGTGAGTGGGGAGTGGTGGAGCAGTGGTTAGGGCATTGTGTGTCTGAGTGGGGAGTGGTGGTGCAGTGGTTAGCGCACTGTGTGTGTGAGTGGGGAGTGATGGTGCAGTGGTTAGCGCACTGTGTGTGTGTGTGGGGAGTGATGGTGGTGGTGGTGTTGTAAACATCACTAGAACTGGGAGAGAGACAAAGGCGGTCAGGCGTGGTGGTGCTGGCCACCCACTCCCTCTGTGTGTGTAGCCACAGTGACGGTAGCCTTCATAGGTGCTATTGCTCAAAGCACTTGCCCCTACAACCAGAAAGATTCTACCTGGGGTAGCTTTGTCTGTGTCGCTGTGACAACATTTGCCCCGACAACCATCTAGAGGCTACCTGGGGTAGCTTTGTCTATGTATGTTTTGACAGCACTTGCCCCTACAGCCCTGCTAGAATTTATCTGGGTTAGCTTTTTTGTATCTGTGTGGCAGCACTTGCCCCTACAGCCCTGCGAGAGGCTATCTAAGGTAGCTTTGTCTGTGTTTGTGTAACAGCACTTGCCCCTACAGCATTGCTAGAGGCTACATGGGGTAGCTTTGTCTGTGTTTGTGTAACAGCACTTGCCCCTACAGCATTGCTAGAGGGTACCTGGGGTAGCTTTGTCTGTGTCTGTGTATGAGAGCACTTGCCTCTACAGCCCCGCTAGAGGCTACCTGGGGTAGCTTTGTCTATGTATGTTTTGACAGCACCTGCCCCGACAGCCCTGCTAGAATTTATCTGGGTTAGCTTTGTTTGTATCTGTGTGAGAGCACTTACCCCACAGCCCTGCGAGAGGCTACGTAAGGTAGCTTTGTATGTGTTTGTGTAACAGCACTTGCCCCTACAGCCCTGCTAGAGGCTACCTGGGGTAGCTTTGTATGTGTTTGTGTAACAGCACTTGCCCCTACAGCCCTGCTAGAGGCTACCTGGGGTAGCTTTCTCTGAGAGTAACAGCACTAGCCTCTACAGCCGCGCTAGAGGCTACCTGGGCTACCTTGTCTGTGTCTATGTAAAAGCACTTGCCCCTACACCCCTGCCAAAGGCTACCTGATTGGGCCCAACCGATGACGTCACCTCACAGCTTCTGCCTCCTCTCAGACACCCCCCGGCGCCTCTGCAGCCCCCGGCAACAGTCCCAGCCAATCACCGCCGTCGCTTCTCGTCTACCTTTGATTGGGCCCAACCGATGACGTCACCTCACAGCTTCTGCCTCCTCTCAGACACCCCCCGGCGCCTCTGCAGCCCCCGGCAACAGTCCCAGCCAATCACCGTTAGCGCCACGGGCAGCGATTTGTCACTGGGTAAACAGCGGGAGGGGGGCGGGGGCGGCGGCGCGGGTGGGGGGGATGACGAGCCTCCCCCCCCACCACCCCCCAACGGCCGGGGGCGTTCGATTGGATGCGCAGGATGACGTCAGATGATCCGGGTACTAACGGGTTTTTGTTGCCATATAAGGGAGTGGGGGCGGAGCAAAAAAAAACTCTGCGGAGTCGTCATTCAGGAACGTCGGCACGAAGTTCAGGCGGCCTCAGCCGTCCTCAACATTCCGCGTGAGGTTCGCAGGGTGGAGTTCAGGGCGAGCCTTTCCCCCCCCCCCAAGCCCCATCGGGCAGCGTAAAGAAGAGGTGAGTGGATACCGGTACCTTAGGTAGCCTCTCGCAGGGCTGTAGGGGCAAGTGCTGCCACACACATACAAAAAAGCTAACCCAGATAAATTCTAGCAGGGCTGTAGGGGCAAGTGCTGTCAAAACATACATAGACAAACCTACCCCAGGTAGCCTCTAGCTGGTTGTCGGGGCAAATGTTGTCACAGAGACACAGACAAAGCTACCCCAGGTAGACTCTTTCTGGTTGTAGGGGCAAGTGCTGTGAGCAATAGCGCCTATGAAGGCTACCGGCACTGTGGCTACACACACAGAGGGAGTGGGTGGCCAGCACCACCACGCCCGACCGCCTTTGTCTCTCTCCCAGTTCTAGCGATGTTTACAACACCACCACCACCATCACTCCCCACACACAAACACAGTGCGCTAACCACTGCACCATCACTCCCCACTCACACACACAGTGCGCTAACCACTGCACCACCACTCCCCACTCAGACACACAATGCCCTAACCACTGCTCCACCACTCCCCACTCACACAGAGTGCGCTAACCACTGCACCACCACTCCCCACTCACACACAGTGCGCTAACCACTGCACCACCACTCCCCACTCACACACAGTGCGCTAACCACTGCACCACCACTCCCCACACACTTAACGTGCGCTAACCACTGCACCACCACTCCCCCCACACAAATTTTTTCGTGACTCCATGCTGCCCTCTTGTGGTAAAAAACTAGAATTTCACTCACAAACTCACCCACTCACCCACCCATTCATCCAGACAAAGCTACCCCACGTAGCCTCTAGCTGGTTGTAGGGGCAAGTGCTGTTCCACAGACACTGACAAAGCTAGTGAGATTCTAGTTTTTTACCACAAGAGGGCAGCATTGAGTCGCGAAATAATTTGTGTGGGGGGAGTGGTGGTGCAGTGGTTAGCGCACGTTGAGTGTGTGTGGGGAGTGGTGGTGCAGTGGTTAGCGCACTGTGTGTGAGTGGGAAGTGGTTCATGCAGTGGTTAGCGCACTGTGTGTGAGTGGGGAGTGGTGGTGCAGTGGTTAGCGCACTCTGTGTGAGTGGGGAGTGGTGGAGCAGTGGTTAGGGCATTGTGTGTCTGAGTGGGGAGTGGTGGTGCAGTGGTTAGCGCACTGTGTGTGTGAGTGGGGAGTGATGGTGCAGTGGTTAGCGCACTGTGTGTGTGTGTGGGGAGTGATGGTGGTGGTGGTGTTGTAAACATCACTAGAACTGGGAGAGAGACAAAGGCGGTCGGGCGTGGTGGTGCTGGCCACCCACTCCCTCTGTGTGTGTAGCCACAGTGACGGTAGCCTTCATAGGTGCTATTGCTCAAAGCACTTGCCCCTACAACCAGAAAGATTCTACCTGGGGTAGCTTTGTCTGTGTCGCTGTGACAACATTTGCCCCGACAACCAGCTAGAGGCTACCTGGGGTAGCTTTGTCTATGTATGTTTTGACAGCACTTGCCCCTACAGCCCTGCTAGAATTTATCTGGGTTAGCTTTTTTGTATCTGTGTGGCAGCACTTGCCCCTACAGCCCTGCGAGAGGCTATCTAAGGTAGCTTTGTCTGTGTTTGTGTAACAGCACTTGCCCCTACAGCATTGCTAGAGGCTACATGGGGTAGCTTTGTCTGTGTTTGTGTAACAGCACTTGCCCCTACAGCATTGCTAGAGGGTACCTGGGGTAGCTTTGTCTGTGTCTGTGTATGAGAGCACTTGCCTCTACAGCCCCGCTAGAGGCTACCTGGGGTAGCTTTGTCTATGTATGTTTTGACAGCACCTGCCCCGACAGCCCTGCTAGAATTTATCTGGGTTAGCTTTGTTTGTATCTGTGTGAGAGCACTTACCCCACAGCCCTGCGAGAGGCTACGTAAGGTAGCTTTGTATGTGTTTGTGTAACAGCACTTGCCCCTACAGCCCTGCTAGAGGCTACCTGGGGTAGCTTTGTATGTGTTTGTGTAACAGCACTTGCCCCTACAGCCCTGCTAGAGGCTACCTGGGGTAGCTTTCTCTGAGAGTAACAGCACTAGCCTCTACAGCCGCGCTAGAGGCTACCTGGGCTACCTTGTCTGTGTCTATGTAAAAGCACTTGCCCCTACACCCCTGCCAAAGGCTACCTGATTGGGCCCAACCGATGACGTCACCTCACAGCTTCTGCCTCCTCTCAGACACCCCCCGGCGCCTCTGCAGCCCCCGGCAACAGTCCCAGCCAATCACCGCCGTCGCTTCTCGTCTACCTTTGATTGGGCCCAACCGATGACGTCACCTCACAGCTTCTGCCTCCTCTCAGACACCCCCCGGCGCCTCTGCAGCCCCCGGCAACAGTCCCAGCCAATCACCGTTCGCGCCACGGGCAGCGATTTGTCACTGGGTAAACAGCGGGAGGGGGGCGGGGGCGGCGGCGCGGGTGGGGGGGATGACGAGCCTCCCCCCCCACCACCCCCCAACGGCCGGGGGCGTTCGATTGGATGCGCAGGATGACGTCAGATGATCCGGGTACTAACGGGTTTTTGTTGCCATATAAGGGAGTGGGGGCGGAGCAAAAAAAAATTCTGCGGAGTCGTCATTCAGGAACGTCGGCACGAAGTTCAGCGGCCTCAGCCGTCCTCAACATTCCGCGTGAGGTTCGCAGGGTGGAGTTCAGGGCGAGCCTTTCCCCCCCCCCCAAGCCCCATCGGGCAGCGTAAAGAAGAGGTGAGTGGATACCGGTACCTTAGGTAGCCTCTCGCAGGGCTGTAGGGGCAATTGCTGCCACACAGATAAAAAAAGCTAACCCAGATAAATTCTAGCAAGGCTGTAGGGGCAAGTGCTGTCAAAACATACATAGACAAAGCTACACCAGGTAGCCTCTAGCTGGTTGTCGGGGCAAATGTTGTCACAGAGACACAGACAAAGCTACCCCAGGTAGACTCTTTCTGGTTGTAGGGGCAAGTGCTTTGAGCAATAGCACCTATGAAGGCTACCGGCACTGTGGCTACACACAAAGGGAGTGGGTGGCCAGCACCACAACGCCCGACCGACTTTGTCTCTCTCCCAGTTCTAGCGATGTTTACAACACCACCACCACCATCACTCCCCACACACACACACAGTGCACTAACCACTGCACCATCACTCCCCACTCACACACACATTGCCCTAACCACTGCTCCACCACTCCCCACTCACACACAGTGCGCTAACCACTGCACCACCACTCCCCACTCACACACAGTGCGCTAACCACTGCACCACCACTCCCCACACACACTCAACGTGCGCTAACCACTGCACCACCACTCCACACTCAGACACACAATGCCATAACCACTGCTCCACCACTCCCCACTCACATACAGTGCGCTAACCACTGCACTACCGCTCCACACTCACACACAGTGCGCTAACCACTGCACCACCACTCCCCACACACACACACAGTGCACTAACCACTGCACCATCACTCCCCACTCACACACACATTGCCCTAACCACTGCTCCACCACTCCCCACTCACACACAGTGCGCTAACCACTGCACCACCACTCCCCACTCACACACAGTGCGCTAACCACTGCACCACCACTCCCCACACACACTCAACGTGCGCTAACCACTGCACCACCACTCCCCCCACACAAATTATGTCGCAACTCAATGCTGCCCTCTTGTGGTAAAAACTAGAATCTCACTCACCAACTCACCCCCTCACTCAACCACCCACCCACTCATCCAGACAAAGCTACCCCAGGTAGCCTCTAGCTGGCTGTGGGGGCAAGTGCTGTTCCACAGACACTGACAAAGCTACCCCAGGTAGCCTTTGGCAGGGCTGTATGGGCAAGTGCTTTTACATAGACACAGACAAAGCTACCCCAGGTAGCCTCTAGCGCGGCAGTAGAGGCTAGTGCTGTTACACACAGAGAAAGCTACCCCGGGTAGCCTCTAGCAGGGCTGTAGGGGCAAGTGCTGTTACACAAACACAGAAAAAGCTACCTTAGGTAGCCTCTCGCAGGGCTGTAGGGGCAAGTGCTCTCACACAGATACATACAAAGCTAACCCAGATAAATTCTAGCAGGGCTGACGGGGCAAATGCTGTCAAAACATACATAGACAAAGTTACCCCAGGTAGCCTCTAGCGGGGCTGTAGGGGCAAGTGCTCTCATACACAGACACAGAGAAAGCTACCCCAGGTACCCTTTAGCAATGCTGTAGGGGCAAGTGCTGTTACACAAACACAGTGTCTGTGGAACAGCACTTGCCCCTACAACCAGCTAGAGGCTACGTGGGGTAGCTTTGTCTGGATGAATGGGTGGGTGGGTGAGTGGGTGAGTTGGTGGGTGAGATTCTAGTTTTTTACCAGAAGAGGGCAGCATTGAGTCGCGAAATAATTTGTGTGGAGGGAGTGGTGGTGCAGTGGTTAGCACACGTTGAGTGTGTGTGGGGAGTGGTGGTGCAGTGGTTAGCGCACTGTGTGTGAGTGGGGAGTGGTGGTGCAGTGGTTAGCGCACTGTGTGTGAGTGGGGAGTGGTGGTGCAGTGGTTAGCGCACTCTGTGTGAGTGGGGAGTGGTGGAGCAGTGGTTAGGGCATTGTGTGTCTGAGTGGGGAGTGGTGGTGCAGTGGTTAGCGCACTGTGTGTGTGAGTGGGGAGTGATGGTGCAGTGGTTAGCGCACTGTGTGTGTGTGTGGGGAGTGATGGTGGTGGTGGTGTTGTAAACATCACTAGAACTGGGAGAGAGACAAAGGCGGTCGGGCGTGGTGGTGCTGGCCACCCACTCCCTCTGTGTGTGTAGCCACAGTGACGGTAGCCTTCATAGGTGCTATTGCTCAAAGCACTTGCCCCTACAACCAGAAAGATTCTACCTGGGGTAGCTTTGTCTGTGTCGCTGTGACAACATTTGCCCCGACAACCAGCTAGAGGCTACCTGGGGTAGCTTTGTCTATGTATGTTTTGACAGCACTTGCCCCTACAGCCCTGCTAGAATTTATCTGGGTTAGCTTTTTTGTATCTGTGTGGCAGCACTTGCCCCTACAGCCCTGCGAGAGGCTATCTAAGGTAGCTTTGTCTGTGTTTGTGTAACAGCACTTGCCCCTACAGCATTGCTAGAGGCTACATGGGGTAGCTTTGTCTGTGTTTGTGTAACAGCACTTGCCCCTACAGCATTGCTAGAGGGTACCTGGGGTAGCTTTGTCTGTGTCTGTGTATGAGAGCACTTGCCTCTACAGCCCCGCTAGAGGCTACCTGGGGTAGCTTTGTCTATGTATGTTTTGACAGCACCTGCCCCGACAGCCCTGCTAGAATTTATCTGGGTTAGCTTTGTTTGTATCTGTGTGAGAGCACTTACCCCACAGCCCTGCGAGAGGCTACGTAAGGTAGCTTTGTATGTGTTTGTGTAACAGCACTTGCCCCTACAGCCCTGCTAGAGGCTACCTGGGGTAGCTTTGTATGTGTTTGTGTAACAGCACTTGCCCCTACAGCCCTGCTAGAGGCTACCTGGGGTAGCTTTCTCTGAGAGTAACAGCACTAGCCTCTACAGCCGCGCTAGAGGCTACCTGGGCTACCTTGTCTGTGTCTATGTAAAAGCACTTGCCCCTACACCCCTGCCAAAGGCTACCTGATTGGGCCCAACCGATGACGTCACCTCACAGCTTCTGCCTCCTCTCAGACACCCCCCGGCGCCTCTGCAGCCCCCGGCAACAGTCCCAGCCAATCACCGCCGTCGCTTCTCGTCTACCTTTGATTGGGCCCAACCGATGACGTCACCTCACAGCTTCTGCCTCCTCTCAGACACCCCCCGGCGCCTCTGCAGCCCCCGGCAACAGTCCCAGCCAATCACCGTTAGCGCCACGGGCAGCGATTTGTCACTGGGTAAACAGCGGGAGGGGGGCGGGGGCGGCGGCGCGGGTGGGGGGGATGACGAGCCTCCCCCCCCACCACCCCCCAACGGCCGGGGGCGTTCGATTGGATGCGCAGGATGACGTCAGATGATCCGGGTACTAACGGGTTTTTGTTGCCATATAAGGGAGTGGGGGCGGAGCAAAAAAAAATTCTGCGGAGTCGTCATTCAGGAACGTCGGCACGAAGTTCAGGCGGCCTCAGCCGTCCTCAACATTCCGCGTGAGGTTCGCAGGGTGGAGTTCAGGGCGAGCCTTTCCCCCCCCCCCAAGCCCCATCGGGCAGCGTAAAGAAGAGGTGAGTGGATACCGGTACCTTAGGTAGCCTCTCGCAGGGCTGTAGGGGCAAGTGCTGCCACACACATACAAAAAAGCTAACCCAGATAAATTCTAGCAGGGCTGTAGGGGCAAGTGCTGTCAAAACATACATAGACAAACCTACCCCAGGTAGCCTCTAGCTGGTTGTCGGGGCAAATGTTGTCACAGAGACACAGACAAAGCTACCCCAGGTAGACTCTTTCTGGTTGTAGGGGCAAGTGCTGTGAGCAATAGCGCCTATGAAGGCTACCGGCACTGTGGCTACACACACAGAGGGAGTGGGTGGCCAGCACCACCACGCCCGACCGCCTTTGTCTCTCTCCCAGTTCTAGCGATGTTTACAACACCACCACCACCATCACTCCCCACACACACAGTGCGCTAACCACTGCACCATCACTCCCCACTCACACACACAGTGCGCTAACCACTGCACCACCACTCCCCACTCAGACACACAATGCCCTAACCACTGCTCCACCACTCCCCACTCACACAGAGTGCGCTAACCACTGCACCACCACTCCCCACTCACACACAGTGCGCTAACCACTGCACCACCACTCCCCACTCACACACAGTGCGCTAACCACTGCACCACCACTCCCCACACACTTAACGTGCGCTAACCACTGCACCACCACTCCCCCCACACAAATTTTTTCGTGACTCCATGCTGCCCTCTTGTGGTAAAAAACTAGAATTTCACTCACAAACTCACCCACTCACCCACCCATTCATCCAGACAAAGCTACCCCACGTAGCCTCTAGCTGGTTGTAGGGGCAAGTGCTGTTCCACAGACACTGACAAAGCTAGTGAGATTCTAGTTTTTTACCACAAGAGGGCAGCATTGAGTCGCGAAATAATTTGTGTGGGGGGAGTGGTGGTGCAGTGGTTAGCGCACGTTGAGTGTGTGTGGGGAGTGGTGGTGCAGTGGTTAGCGCACTGTGTGTGAGTGGGAAGTGGTTCATGCAGTGGTTAGCGCACTGTGTGTGAGTGGGGAGTGGTGGTGCAGTGGTTAGCGCACTCTGTGTGAGTGGGGAGTGGTGGAGCAGTGGTTAGGGCATTGTGTGTCTGAGTGGGGAGTGGTGGTGCAGTGGTTAGCGCACTGTGTGTGTGAGTGGGGAGTGATGGTGCAGTGGTTAGCGCACTGTGTGTGTGTGTGGGGAGTGATGGTGGTGGTGGTGTTGTAAACATCACTAGAACTGGGAGAGAGACAAAGGCGGTCGGGCGTGGTGGTGCTGGCCACCCACTCCCTCTGTGTGTGTAGCCACAGTGACGGTAGCCTTCATAGGTGCTATTGCTCAAAGCACTTGCCCCTACAACCAGAAAGATTCTACCTGGGGTAGCTTTGTCTGT
The DNA here is from genome assembly GCF_048934315.1 of Petromyzon marinus. Lineage (NCBI taxonomy): Eukaryota > Metazoa > Chordata > Hyperoartia > Petromyzontiformes > Petromyzontidae > Petromyzon > Petromyzon marinus. The sequence goes on from NW_027422774.1 coordinate 150,256, forward strand.
GTCGCTGTGACAACATTTGCCCCGACAACCAGCTAGAGGCTACCTGGGGTAGCTTTGTCTATGTATGTTTTGACAGCACTTGCCCCTACAGCCCTGCTAGAATTTATCTGGGTTAGCTTTTTTGTATCTGTGTGGCAGCACTTGCCCCTACAGCCCTGCGAGAGGCTATCTAAGGTAGCTTTGTCTGTGTTTGTGTAACAGCACTTGCCCCTACAGCATTGCTAGAGGCTACATGGGGTAGCTTTGTCTGTGTTTGTGTAACAGCACTTGCCCCTACAGCATTGCTAGAGGGTACCTGGGGTAGCTTTGTCTGTGTCTGTGTATGAGAGCACTTGCCTCTACAGCCCCGCTAGAGGCTACCTGGGGTAGCTTTGTCTATGTATGTTTTGACAGCACCTGCCCCGACAGCCCTGCTAGAATTTATCTGGGTTAGCTTTGTTTGTATCTGTGTGAGAGCACTTACCCCACAGCCCTGCGAGAGGCTACGTAAGGTAGCTTTGTATGTGTTTGTGTAACAGCACTTGCCCCTACAGCCCTGCTAGAGGCTACCTGGGGTAGCTTTGTATGTGTTTGTGTAACAGCACTTGCCCCTACAGCCCTGCTAGAGGCTACCTGGGGTAGCTTTCTCTGAGAGTAACAGCACTAGCCTCTACAGCCGCGCTAGAGGCTACCTGGGCTACCTTGTCTGTGTCTATGTAAAAGCACTTGCCCCTACACCCCTGCCAAAGGCTACCTGATTGGGCCCAACCGATGACGTCACCTCACAGCTTCTGCCTCCTCTCAGACACCCCCCGGCGCCTCTGCAGCCCCCGGCAACAGTCCCAGCCAATCACCGCCGTCGCTTCTCGTCTACCTTTGATTGGGCCCAACCGATGACGTCACCTCACAGCTTCTGCCTCCTCTCAGACACCCCCCGGCGCCTCTGCAGCCCCCGGCAACAGTCCCAGCCAATCACCGTTAGCGCCACGGGCAGCGATTTGTCACTGGGTAAACAGCGGGAGGGGGGCGGGGGCGGCGGCGCGGGTGGGGGGGATGACGAGCCTCCCCCCCCACCACCCCCCAACGGCCGGGGGCGTTCGATTGGATGCGCAGGATGACGTCAGATGATCCGGGTACTAACGGGTTTTTGTTGCCATATAAGGGAGTGGGGGCGGAGCAAAAAAAAATTCTGCGGAGTCGTCATTCAGGAACGTCGGCACGAAGTTCAGCGGCCTCAGCCGTCCTCAACATTCCGCGTGAGGTTCGCAGGGTGGAGTTCAGGGCGAGCCTTTCCCCCCCCCCAAGCCCCATCGGGCAGCGTAAAGAAGAGGTGAGTGGATACCGGTACCTTAGGTAGCCTCTCGCAGGGCTGTAGGGGCAAGTGCTGCCACACACATACAAAAAAGCTAACCCAGATAAATTCTAGCAGGGCTGTAGGGGCAAGTGCTGTCAAAACATACATAGACAAACCTACCCCAGGTAGCCTCTAGCTGGTTGTCGGGGCAAATGTTGTCACAGAGACACAGACAAAGCTACCCCAGGTAGACTTTTTCTGGTTGTAGGGGCAAGTGCTGTGAGCAATAGCGCCTATGAAGGCTACCGGCACTGTGGCTACACACACAGAGGGAGTGGGTGGCCAGCACCACCACGCCCGACCGCCTTTGTCTCTCTCCCAGTTCTAGCGATGTTTACAACACCACCACCACCATCACTCCCCACACACACACACAGTGCGCTAACCACTGCACCATCACTCCCCACTCACACACACAGTGCGCTAACCACTGCACCACCACTCCCCACTCAGACACACAATGCCCTAACCACTGCTCCACCACTCCCCACTCACACAGAGTGCGCTAACCACTGCACCACCACTCCCCACTCACACACAGTGCGCTAACCACTGCACCACCACTCCCCACTCACACACAGTGCGCTAACCACTGCACCACCACTCCCCACACACACTCAACGTGCGCTAACCACTGCACCACCACTCCCCCCACACAAATTACGTCGCAACTCAATGCTGCCCTCTTGTGGTAAAAACTAGAATCTCACTCACCAACTCACCCCCTCACTCAACCACCCACCCACTCATCCAGACAAAGCTACCCCAGGTAGCCTCTAGCTGGCTGTGGGGGCAAGTGCTGTTCCACAGACACTGACAAAGCTACCCCAGGTAGCCTTTGGCAGGGCTGTAGGGGCAAGTGCTTTTACATAGACACAGACAAAGCTACCCCAGGTAGCCTCTAGCGCGGCAGTAGAGGCTAGTGCTGTTACACACAGAGAAAGCTACCCCGGGTAGCCTCTAGCAGGGCTGTAGGGGCAAGTGCTGTTACACAAACACAGAAAAAGCTACCTTAGGTAGCCTCTCGCAGGGCTGTAGGGGCAAGTGCTCTCACACAGATACATACAAAGCTAACCCAGATAAATTCTAGCAGGGCTGACGGGGCAAATGCTGTCAAAACATACATAGACAAAGCTACCCCAGGTACCCTTTAGCAATGCTGTAGGGGCAAGTGCTGTTACACAAACACAGTGTCTGTGGAACAGCACTTGCCCCTACAACCAGCTAGAGGCTACGTGGGGTAGCTTTGTCTGGATGAATGGGTGGGTGGGTGAGTAGGTGAGTTGGTGGGTGAGATTCTAGTTTTTTACCAGAAGAGGGCAGCATTGAGTCGCGAAATAATTTGTGTGGAGGGAGTGGTGGTGCAGTGGTTAGCACACGTTGAGTGTGTGTGGGGAGTGGTGGTGCAGTGGTTAGCGCACTGTGTGTGAGTGGGGAGTGGTGGTGCAGTGGTTAGCGCACTGTGTGTGAGTGGGGAGTGGTGGTGCAGTGGTTAGCGCACTCTGTGTGAGTGGGGAGTGGTGGAGCAGTGGTTAGGGCATTGTGTGTCTGAGTGGGGAGTGGTGGTGCAGTGGTTAGCGCACTGTGTGTGTGAGTGGGGAGTGATGGTGCAGTGGTTAGCGCACTGTGTGTGTGTGTGGGGAGTGATGGTGGTGGTGGTGTTGTAAACATCACTAGAACTGGGAGAGAGACAAAGGCGGTCGGGCGTGGTGGTGCTGGCCACCCACTCCCTCTGTGTGTGTAGCCACAGTGACGGTAGCCTTCATAGGTGCTATTGCTCAAAGCACTTGCCCCTACAACCAGAAAGATTCTACCTGGGGTAGCTTTGTCTGTGTCGCTGTGACAACATTTGCCCCGACAACCAGCTAGAGGCTACCTGGGGTAGCTTTGTCTATGTATGTTTTGACAGCACTTGCCCCTACAGCCCTGCTAGAATTTATCTGGGTTAGCTTTTTTGTATCTGTGTGGCAGCACTTGCCCCTACAGCCCTGCGAGAGGCTATCTAAGGTAGCTTTGTCTGTGTTTGTGTAACAGCACTTGCCCCTACAGCATTGCTAGAGGCTACATGGGGTAGCTTTGTCTGTGTTTGTGTAACAGCACTTGCCCCTACAGCATTGCTAGAGGGTACCTGGGGTAGCTTTGTCTGTGTCTGTGTATGAGAGCACTTGCCTCTACAGCCCCGCTAGAGGCTACCTGGGGTAGCTTTGTCTATGTATGTTTTGACAGCACCTGCCCCGACAGCCCTGCTAGAATTTATCTGGGTTAGCTTTGTTTGTATCTGTGTGAGAGCACTTACCCCACAGCCCTGCGAGAGGCTACGTAAGGTAGCTTTGTATGTGTTTGTGTAACAGCACTTGCCCCTACAGCCCTGCTAGAGGCTACCTGGGGTAGCTTTGTATGTGTTTGTGTAACAGCACTTGCCCCTACAGCCCTGCTAGAGGCTACCTGGGGTAGCTTTCTCTGAGAGTAACAGCACTAGCCTCTACAGCCGCGCTAGAGGCTACCTGGGCTACCTTGTCTGTGTCTATGTAAAAGCACTTGCCCCTACACCCCTGCCAAAGGCTACCTGATTGGGCCCAACCGATGACGTCACCTCACAGCTTCTGCCTCCTCTCAGACACCCCCCGGCGCCTCTGCAGCCCCCGGCAACAGTCCCAGCCAATCACCGCCGTCGCTTCTCGTCTACCTTTGATTGGGCCCAACCGATGACGTCACCTCACAGCTTCTGCCTCCTCTCAGACACCCCCCGGCGCCTCTGCAGCCCCCGGCAACAGTCCCAGCCAATCACCGTTAGCGCCACGGGCAGCGATTTGTCACTGGGTAAACAGCGGGAGGGGGGCGGGGGCGGCGGCGCGGGTGGGGGGGATGACGAGCCTCCCCCCCCACCACCCCCCAACGGCCGGGGGCGTTCGATTGGATGCGCAGGATGACGTCAGATGATCCGGGTACTAACGGGTTTTTGTTGCCATATAAGGGAGTGGGGGCGGAGCAAAAAAAAATTCTGCGGAGTCGTCATTCAGGAACGTCGGCACGAAGTTCAGGCGGCCTCAGCCGTCCTCAACATTCCGCGTGAGGTTCGCAGGGTGGAGTTCAGGGCGAGCCTTTCCCCCCTCCCCAAGCCCCATCGGGCAGCGTAAAGAAGAGGTGAGTGGATACCGGTACCTTAGGTAGCCTCTCGCAGGGCTGTAGGGGCAAGTGCTGCCACACAGATAAAAAAAGCTAACCCAGATAAATTCTAGCAGGGCTGTAGGGGCAAGTGCTGTCAAAACATACATAGACAAAGCTACACCAGGTAGCCTCTAGCTGGTTGTCGGGGCAAATGTTGTCACAGAGACACAGACAAAGCTACCCCAGGTAGACTCTTTCTGGTTGTAGGGGCAAGTGCTTTGAGCAATAGCACCTATGAAGGCTACCGGCACTGTGGCTACACACAAAGGGAGTGGGTGGCCAGCACCACAACGCCCGACCGACTTTGTCTCTCTCCCAGTTCTAGCGATGTTTACAACACCACCACCACCATCACTCCCCACACACACACACAGTGCACTAACCACTGCACCATCACTCCCCACTCACACACACATTGCCCTAACCACTGCTCCACCACTCCCCACTCACACACAGTGCGCTAACCACTGCACCACCACTCCCCACTCACACACAGTGCGCTAACCACTGCACCACCACTCCCCACACACACTCAACGTGCGCTAACCACTGCACCACCACTCCCCCCACACAAATTATGTCGCAACTCAATGCTGCCCTCTTGTGGTAAAAACTAGAATCTCACTCACCAACTCACCCCCTCACTCAACCACCCACCCACTCATTCAGACAAAGCTACCCCAGGTAGCCTCTAGCTGGCTGTGGGGGCAAGTGCTGTTCCACAGACACTGACAAAGCTACCCCAGGTAGCCTTTGGCAGGGCTGTAGGGGCAAGTGCTTTTACATAGACACAGACAAAGCTACCCCAGGTAGCCTCTAGCGCGGCAGTAGAGGCTAGTGCTGTTACACACAGAGAAAGCTACCCCGGGTAGCCTCTAGCAGGGCTGTAGGGGCAAGTGCTGTTACACAAACACAGAAAAAGCTACCTTAGGTAGCCTCTCGCAGGGCTGTAGGGGCAAGTGCTCTCACACAGATACATACAAAGCTAACCCAGATAAATTCTAGCAGGGCTGACGGGGCAAATGCTGTCAAAACATACATAGACAAAGCTACCCCAGGTACCCTTTAGCAATGCTGTAGGGGCAAGTGCTGTTACACAAACACAGTGTCTGTGGAACAGCACTTGCCCCTACAACCAGCTAGAGGCTACGTGGGGTAGCTTTGTCTGGATGAATGGGTGGGTGGGTGAGTGGGTGAGTTGGTGGGTGAGATTCTAGTTTTTTACCAGAAGAGGGCAGCATTGAGTCGCGAAATAATTTGTGTGGAGGGAGTGGTGGTGCAGTGGTTAGCACACGTTGAGTGTGTGTGGGGAGTGGTGGTGCAGTGGTTAGCGCACTGTGTGTGAGTGGGGAGTGGTGGTGCAGTGGTTAGCGCACTGTGTGTGAGTGGGGAGTGGTGGTGCAGTGGTTAGCGCACTCTGTGTGAGTGGGGAGTGGTGGAGCAGTGGTTAGGGCATTGTGTGTCTGAGTGGGGAGTGGTGGTGCAGTGGTTAGCGCACTGTGTGTGTGAGTGGGGAGTGATGGTGCAGTGGTTAGCGCACTGTGTGTGTGTGTGGGGAGTGATGGTGGTGGTGGTGTTGTAAACATCACTAGAACTGGGAGAGAGACAAAGGCGGTCGGGCGTGGTGGTGCTGGCCACCCACTCCCTCTGTGTGTGTAGCCACAGTGACGGTAGCCTTCATAGGTGCTATTGCTCAAAGCACTTGCCCCTACAACCAGAAAGATTCTACCTGGGGTAGCTTTGTCTGTGTCGCTGTGACAACATTTGCCCCGACAACCAGCTAGAGGCTACCTGGGGTAGCTTTGTCTATGTATGTTTTGACAGCACTTGCCCCTACAGCCCTGCTAGAATTTATCTGGGTTAGCTTTTTTGTATCTGTGTGGCAGCACTTGCCCCTACAGCCCTGCGAGAGGCTATCTAAGGTAGCTTTGTCTGTGTTTGTGTAACAGCACTTGCCCCTACAGCATTGCTAGAGGCTACATGGGGTAGCTTTGTCTGTGTTTGTGTAACAGCACTTGCCCCTACAGCATTGCTAGAGGGTACCTGGGGTAGCTTTGTCTGTGTCTGTGTATGAGAGCACTTGCCTCTACAGCCCCGCTAGAGGCTACCTGGGGTAGCTTTGTCTATGTATGTTTTGACAGCACCTGCCCCGACAGCCCTGCTAGAATTTATCTGGGTTAGCTTTGTTTGTATCTGTGTGAGAGCACTTACCCCACAGCCCTGCGAGAGGCTACGTAAGGTAGCTTTGTCTGTGTTTGTGTAACAGCACTTGCCCCTTTTAGCCCTGCTAGAGGCTACCTGGGGTAGCTTTGTATGTGTTTGTGTAACAGCACTTGCCCCTACAGCATTGCTAGAGGGTACCTGGGGTAGCTTTGTCTGTGTCTGTGTATGAGAGCACTTGCCCCTACAGCCCCGCTAGAGGCTACCTGGGGTAGCTTTGTCTATGTATGTTTTGACAGCACTTGCCCCGACAGCCCTGCTAGAATTTATCTGGGTTAGCTTTGTTTGTATCTGTGTGAGAGCACTTGCCCCTACAGCCCCGCTAGAGGCTACCTGGGGTACCTTTGTCTGTGTCTATGTAACAGCACTTGCCCCTACAGCCCTGCCAAAGGCTACCTGGGGTAGCTTTGTCAGTGTCTGTGGAACAGCACTTGCCCCTACAACCAGCTAGAGGCTACGTGGGGTAGCTTTGTCTGGATGAATGGGTGGGTGGGTGAGTGGGTGAGTTGGTGAGTGAGATTCTAGTTTTGTACCACAAGAGGGCAGCAGTGAGTCGCGAAATAATTTGTGTGGGAGGAGCGGTGGTGCAGTGGTTAGCGCACGTTGAGTGTGTGTGCGGAGTGGTGGTGCAGTGGTTAGCGCACTGTGTGTGAGTGGGGAGTGGTGTTGCAGTGGTTAGCGCACTGTGTGTGAGTGGGGAGTGGTGGTGCAGTGGTTAGCGCACTGTGTGTGTGTGGGGAGTGGTGGTGCAGTGGTTAGCGCACTGTGTGTGAGTGGGGAGTGGTGGTGCAGTGGTTAGCGCACTGTATGTGAGTGGGGAGTGGTGGAGCAGTGGTTAGGGCATTGTGTGTCTGAGTGGGGAGTGGTGGTGCAGTGGTTAGCGCACTGTGTGTGTGAGTGGGGAATTATGGTGCAGTGGTTAGCGCACTGTGTGTGTGTGGGGAGTGATGGTGGTGGTGGTGTTGTAAACATCGCTAGAACTGGGAGAGAGACAAAGGCGGTCGGGCGTGGTGGTGGTGGCCACCCACTCCCTCTGTGTGTGTAGCCACTGTGACGGTAGCCTTCATAGGTGCTATTGCTCAAAGCACTTGTCCCTACAGCCAGAAAGATTCTACCTGGGGTAGCTTTGTCTGTGTCTCTGTGACAACATTTGCCCCGACAACCAGCTAGAGGCTACCTGGGGTAGCTTTGTCTATGTATGTTTTGACAGCACTTGCCCCTACAGCACTGCTAGAATTTATCTGGGTTAGCTTTTTTGTATCTGTGTGGCAGCAATTGCCCCTACAGCCCTGCGAGAGGCTACCTAAGGTAGCTTTGTCTGTGTTTGTGTAACAGCACTTGCCCCTATAGCCCTGCTAGAGGCTACCTGGTGTAGCTTTGTCTGTGTTTGTGTAACAGCACTTGCCCCTACAGCATTGCTAGAGGGTACCTAGGGTAGATTTGTCTGTGTCTGTGTATGAGAGCACTTGCCCCTACAGCACCGCTAGAGGCTACCTGGGGTAGCTTTGTCTATGTATGTTTTGACAGCACTTGCCCCGACAGCCCTGCTAGAATTTATCTGGGTTAGCTTTGTTTGTGTCTGTGTGAGAGCACTTGCCCCTACAGCCCCGCTAGAGGCTACCTGGGGTACCTTTGTCTGTGTCTATGTAACAGCACTTGCCCCTACAGCCCTGCCAAAGGCTACCTGGGGTAGCTTTGTCAGTGTCTGTGGAACAGCACTTGCCCCTACAACCAGCTAGAGGCTACGTGGGGTAGCTTTGTCTGGATGAATGGGTGGGTGGGTGAGTGGGTGAGTTGGTGAGTGAGATTCTAGTTTTGTACCACAAGAGGGCAGCAGTGAGTCGCGAAATAATTTGTGTGGGAGGAGCGGTGGTGCAGTGGTTAGCGCACGTTGAGTGTGTGTGCGGAGTGGTGGTGCAGTGGTTAGCGCACTGTGTGTGAGTGGGGAGTGGTGGTGCAGTGGTTAGCGCAGTGTGTGAGTGGGGAGTGGTGGTGCAGTGGTTAGCACACTGTGTGTGTGTGGGGAGTGGTGGTGCAGTGGTTAGCGCACTGTGTGTGAGTGGGGAGTGGTGGTGCAGTGGTTAGCGCACTGTATGTGAGTGGGGAGTGGTGGAGCAGTGGTTAGGGCATTGTGTGTCTGAGTGGGGAGTGGTGGTGCAGTGGTTAGCGCACTGTGTGTGTGAGTGGGGAATGATGGTGCAGTGGTTAGCGCACTGTGTGTGTGTGGGGAGTGATGGTGGTGGTGGTGTTGTAAACATCGCTAGAACTGGGAGAGAGACAAAGGCGGTCGGGCGTGGTGGTGGTGGCCACCCACTCCCTCTGTGTGTGTAGCCACAGTGACGGTAGCCTTCATAGGTGCTATTGCTCAAAGCACTTGCCCCTACAACCAGAAAGATTCTACCTGGGGTAGCTTTGTCTGTGTCGCTGTGACAACATTTGCCCCGACAACCAGCTAGAGGCTACCTGGGGTAGCTTTGTCTATGTATGTTTTGACAGCACTTGCCCCTACAGCACTGCTAGAATTTATCTGGGTTAGCTTTTTTGTATCTGTGTGGCAGCAATTGCCCCTACAGCCCAGCGAGAGGCTACCTAAGGTAGCTTTGTCTGTGTTTGTGTAACAGCACTTGCCCCTATATCCCTGCTAGAGGCTACCTGGGGTAGCTTTGTCTGTGTTTGTGTAACAGCACTTGCCCCTACAGCATTGCTAGAGGGTACCTAGGGTAGATTTGTCTGTGTCTGTGTATGAGAGCACTTGCCCCTACAGCACCGCTAGAGGCTACCTGGGGTAGCTTTGTCTATGTATGTTTTTACAGCACTTGCCCCGACAGCCCTGCTAGAATTTATCTGGGTTAGCTTTGTTTGTATCTGTGTGAGAGCACTTGCCCCTACAGCCCCGCTAGAGGCTACCTGGGGTACCTTTGTCTGTGTCTATGTAACAGCACTTGCCCCTACAGCCCTGCCAAAGGCTACCTGGGGTAGCTTTGTCAGTGTCTATGGAACACCACTTGCCCCTACAACCAGCTAGAGGCTACGTGGGGTAGCTTTGTCTGGATGAATGGGTGGGTGGGTGAGTGGTAGAGTTGGTGAGTGAGATTCTAGTTTTTTACCACAAGAGGGCAGCATTGAGTCGCGAAATAATTTGTGTGGGGGAGTGGTGGTGCAGTGGTTAGCGCACGTTGAGTGTGTGTGGGGAGTGGTGGTGCAGTGGTTAGCGCACTGTGTGTGAGTGGGGAGTGGTGGTGCAGTGGTTAGCGCACTGTGTGTGAGTGGGGAGTGGTGGTGCAGTGGTTATCGCACTCTGTGTGAGTGGGGAGTGGTGGAGCAGTGGTTAGGGCATTGTGTGTCTGAGTGGGGAGTGGTGGTGCAGTGGTTAGCGCACTGTGTGTGTGAGTGGGGAGTGATGGTGCAGTGGTTAGCGCACTGTGTATGTGTGTGTGTGGGGAGTGATGGTGGTGGTGGTGTTGTAAACATCACTAGAACTGGGAGAGAGACAAAGGCGGTCGGGCGTGGTGGTGCTGGCCACCCACTCCCTCTGTGTGTGTACCCACAGTGCCGGTAGCCTTCATAGGTGCTATTGGTCAAAGCACTTGCCCCTACAACCAGAAAGAGTCTACCATGGGGTAGCTTTGTCTGTGTCGCTGTGACAACATTTGCCCCGACAACCAGCTAGAGGCTACCTGGGGTAGCTTTGTCTATGTATGTTTTGACAGCACTTGCCCCTACAGCCCTTATAGAATTTATCTGGGTTAGCTTTATTGTATCTGTGTGGCAGCAATTGCCCCTACACCCCTGCGAGAGGCTACCTAAGGTAGCTTTGTCTGTGTTTGTGTAACAGCACTTGCCCCTATAGCCCTGCTAGAGGCTACCTGGGGTAGCTTTGTCTGTGTTTGTGTAACAGCACTTGCCCCTACAGCATTGCTAGAGGGTACCTGGGGTAGCTTTGTCTGTGTCTGTGTATGAGAGCACTTGCCCCTACAGCCCCGCTAGAGGCTATCTGGGGTAGCTTTGTCTATGCATGTTTTGACAGCACTTGCCCCGACAGCCCTGCTAGAGGCTACCTGGGGTAGCTTTGTCTGTGTCTGTGTATGCGTATGAGAGCACTTGCCCCTACAGCCCTGCTAAAGGCTGCCTAGGATAGCTTGTCTGTGTCTTTGTAGCAGCACTTGCCCCTAAGACCTGCTAGAGGCTACCTGGGGTAGCTTTGTCTGTGTGTAACAGCACTTGCCCCTACAGCCCCGCTAGAGGCTCCCTGGGGTACCTTTGTCTGTGTCTATGTAACAGCACTTGCCCCTACAGCCCTGCCAAAGGCAAACTGGGGTAGCTTTGTCAGTGTCTGTGGAACAGCACTTGCTCCCACAGCCAGCTAGAGGCTACCTGGGGTAGCTTCATCTGGATGAGTGGGTGGGTGGTTGAGTGAGGGGGTGAGTTGGTGAGTGAGATTCTTATTTTTACCACAAGAGGGCAGCATTGAGTCGCGAAATAATTTGTGTGGGGGGAGTGGTGGTGTAGTGGTTAGCGCACGTTGAGTGTGTGTGGGGAGTGGTGGTGCAGTGGTTAGCGCACTGTGTGTGAGTGGGGAGTGGTGGTGCAGTGGTTAGCGCACTGTGTGTCAGTGGGGAGTGGTGGTGCAGTGGTTAGCGCACTCTGTGTGAGTGGGGAGTGGTGGAGCAGTGGTTAGGGCATTGTGTGTCTGAGTGGGGAGTGGTGGTGCATTGGTTAGCGCACTGTGTGTGTGAGTGGGGAGTGATGATACAGTGGTTAGCGCACTGTGTGTGTGTGTGGGGAGTGATGGTGGTGTTGTAAACATCGCTAGAACTGGGAGAGAGTCAAAGGCGGTCGGGCGTGGTGGTGCTGGCCACCCACTCCCTCTGTGTGTGTAGCCACAGTGCCGGTAGCCTTCATAGGTGCTATTGCTCAAAGCACTTGCCCCTACAACCAGAAAGAGTCTACCTGGGGTAGCTTTGTCTGTGTTTGTGTAACAGCACTTGCCCCTACAGCATTGCTAGAGGGTACCTGGGGTAGCTTTCTCTGTGTCTGTGTATGAGAGCACTTGCCCCTACAGCCCCGCTAGAGGCTACCTGGGGTAACTTTGTCTATGTATGTTTTGACAGCACTTGCCCCGTCAGCCCTGCTAGAATTTATCTGGGTTAGCTTTGTTTGTATCTGTGTGAGAGCACTTGCCCCTACAGCCCTGCGAGAGGCTACCTAAGGTAGCTTTTTCTGTGTTTGTGTAACAGCACTTGCCCCTACAGCCCTGTTAGAGGCTACCTGGGGTAGCTTTCTCTGTGTGTAACAGCACTAGCCTCTACTGCCGCGCTAGAGGCTACCTGGGGTAGCTTTGTCTGTGTCTATGTAAAAGCACTTGCCCCTACAGCCCTGCCAAAGGCTACCTGGGGTAGCTTTGTCAGTGTCTGTGGAACAGCACTTGCCCCCACAGCCAGCTAGAGGCTACCTGGGGTAGCTTTGTCTGGATGAGTGGGTGGGTGGTTGAGTGAGGGGGTGAGTTGGTGAGTGAGATTCTAGTTTTTACCACAAGAGGGCAGCATTGAGTCGCGACATAATTTGTGTGGGGGGAGTGGTGGTGCAGTGGTTAGCGCACGTTGAGTGTGTGTGGGGAGTGGTGGTGCAGTGGTTAGCGCACTGTGTGTGAGTGGGGAGTGGTGGTGCAGTGGTTAGCGCACTGTGTGTGAGTGGGGAGTGATGGAGCAGTGGTTAGGGCAATGTGTGTGTGAGTGGGGAGTGATGGTGCAGTGGTTAGCGCACTGTGTGTGTGTGTGTGGGGAGTGATGGTGGTGGTGGTGTTGTAAACATCGCTAGAACTGGGAGAGAGACAAAGTCGGTCGGGCGTTGTGGTGCTGGCCACCCACTCCCTCTGTGTGTGTAGCCACAGTGACGGTAGCCTTCATAGGTGCTATTGCTCAAAGCACTTGCCCCTACAACCAGAAAGAGTCTACCTGGGGTAGCTTTGTCTGTGTCTCTGTGACAACATTTGCCCCGACAACCAGCTAGAGGCTACCTGGTGTAGTTTTGTCTATGTATGTTTTGACAGCACTTGCCCCTACAGCCCTGCTAGAATTTATCTGGGTTAGTTTTTTTGTATCTGTGTGGCAGCAATTGCCCCTACAGCCCTGCGAGAGGCTACCTAAGGTAGCTTTGTCTGTGTTTGTGTAACAGCACTTGCCCCTAAAGCCCTGCTAGAGGCTACCTGGGGTAGCTTTGTCTGTGTTTGTGTAACAGCACTTGCCCCTACAGCATTGCTAGAGGGTACCTGGGGTAGCTTTGTCTGTGTCTGTGTATGAGAGCACTTGCCCCTACAGCCCCGCTAGAGGCTACCTGGGGTAGCTTTGTCTATGTATGTTTTGACAGCACTTGCCCCGACAGCCCTGCTAGAATTTATCTGGGTTAGCTTTGTTTGTATCTGTGTGAGAGCACTTGCCCCTACAGCCCCGCTAGAGGCTACCTGGGGTACCTTTGTCTGTGTCTATGTAACAGCACTTGCCCCTACAGCCCTGCCAAAGGCTACCTGGGGTAGCTTTGTCAGTGTCTGTGGAACAGCACTTGCCCCTACAACCAGCTAGAGGCTACGTGGGGTAGCTTTGTCTGGATGAATGGGTGGGTGGGTGAGTGGGAGAGTTGGTGAGTGAGATTCTAGTCTCGAAATAATTTGTGTGGGGGAGTGGTGGTGCAGTGGTTAGCGCACGTTGAGTGTGTGTGGGGAGTGGTGGTGCAGTGGTTAGCGCACTGTGTGTGAGTGGGGAGTGGTGGTGCAGTGGTTAGCGCACTGTGTGTGAGGAGTGGTGGTGCAGTGGTTAGCGCACTCTGTGTGAGTGGGGAGTGGTGGAGCAGTGGTTAGGGCATTTTGTGTCTGAGTGGGGAGTGGTGGTGCAGTGGTTAGCGCACTGTGTGTGTGAGTGGGGAGTGATGGTGCAGTGGTTAGCGCACTGTGTGTGTGTGTGTGTGGGGAGTGATGGTGGTGGTGGTGTTGTAAACATCACTAGAACTGGGAGAGAGACAAAGGCGGTCGGGCGTGGTGGTGCTGGCCACCCACTCCCTCTGTGTGTGTAGCCACAGTGACGGTAGCCTTCATAGGTGCTATTGCTCAAAGCACTTGCCCCTACAACCAGAAAGATTCTACCTGGGGTAGCTTTGTCTGTGTCGCTGTGACAACATTTGCCCCGACAACCAGCTAGAGGCTACCTGGGGTAGCTTTGTCTATGTATGTTTTGACAGCACTTGCCCCTACAGCACTGCTAGAATTTATCTGGGTTAGCTTTTTTGTATCTGTGTGGCAGCAATTGCCCCTACAGCCCTGCGAGAGGCTACCCAAGGTAGTTTTGTCTGTGTTTGTGTAACAGCACTTGCCCCTTTTAGCCCTCATAGAGGCTACCTGGGGTAGCTTTGTCTGTGTTTGTGTAACAGCACTTCCCCCTACAGCATTGCTAGAGGGTACCTGGGGTAGCTTTGTCTGTGTCTGTGTATGAGAGCACTTGCCCCTACAGCCCCGCTAGAGGCTACCTGGGGTAGCTTTGTCTATGTATGTTTTGACAGCACTTGCCCCGACAGCCCTGCTAGAATTTATCTGGGTTAGCTTTGTTTGTATCTGTGTGAGAGCACTTGCCCCTACAGCCCCGCTAGAGGCTACCTGGGGTAGCTTTGTCAGTGTCTGTGGAACAGCACTTGCCCCTACAACCAGCTAGAGGCTACGTGGGGTAGCTTTGTCTGGATGAATGGGTGGGTGGGTGAGTGGGTGAGTTGGTGAGTGAGATTCTAGTTTTGTACCACAAGAGGGCAGCAGTGAGTCGCGAAATAATTTGTGTGGGAGGAGCGGTGGTGCAGTGGTTAGCGCACGTTGAGTGTGTGTGCGGAGTGGTGGTGCAGTGGTTAGCGCACTGTGTGTGAGTGGGGAGTGGTGGTGCAGTGGTTAGCGCACTGTGTGTGAGTGGGGAGTGGTGGTGCAGTGGTTAGCGCACTGTGTGTGTGTGGGGAGTGGTGGTGCAGTGGTTAGCGCACTGTGTGTGAGTGGGGAGTGGTGGTGCAGTGGTTAGCGCACTGTATGTGAGTGGGGAGTGGTGGAGCAGTGGTGAGGGCATTGTGTGTCTGAGTGGGGAGTGGTGGTGCAGTGGTTAGCGCACTGTGTGTGTGAGTGGGGAATGATGGTGCAGTGGTTAGCGCACTGTGTGTGTGTGGGGAGTGATGGTGGTGGTGGTGTTGTAAACATCGCTAGAACTGGGAGAGAGACAAAGGCGGTCGGGCGTGGTGGTGGTGGCCACCCACTCCCTCTGTGTGTGTAGCCACTGTGACGGTAGCCTTCATAGGTGCTATTGCTCAAAGCACTTGTCCCTACAGCCAGAAAGATTCTACCTGGGGTAGCTTTGTCTGTGTCTCTGTGACAACATTTGCCCCGACAACCAGCTAGAGGCTACCTGGGGTAGCTTTGTCTATGTATGTTTTGACAGCACTTGCCCCTACAGCACTGCTAGAATTTATCTGGGTTAGCTTTTTTGTATCTGTGTGGCAGCAATTGCCCCTACAGCCCTGCGAGAGGCTACCTAAGGTAGCTTTGTCTGTGTTTGTGTAACAGCACTTGCCCCTATAGCCCTGCTAGAGGCTACCTGGTGTAGCTTTGTCTGTGTTTGTGTAACAGCACTTGCCCCTACAGCATTGCTAGAGGGTACCTAGGGTAGATTTGTCTGTGTCTGTGTATGAGAGCACTTGCCCCTACAGCACCGCTAGAGGCTACCTGGGGTAGCTTTGTCTATGTATGTTTTGACAGCACTTGCCCCGACAGCCCTGCTAGAATTTATCTGGGTTAGCTTTGTTTGTATCTGTGTGAGAGCACTTGCCCCTACAGCCCCGCTAGAGGCTACCTGGGGTACCTTTGTCTGTGTCTATGTAACAGCACTTGCCCCTACAGCCCTGCCAAAGGCTACCTGGGGTAGCTTTGTCAGTGTCTGTGGAACAGCACTTGCCCCTACAACCAGCTAGAGGCTACGTGGGGTAGCTTTGTCTGGATGAATGGGTGGGTGGGTGAGTGGGTGAGTTGGTGAGTGAGATTCTAGTTTTGTACCACAAGAGGGCAGCAGTGAGTCGCGAAATAATTTGTGTGGGAGGAGCGGTGGTGCAGTGGTTAGCGCACGTTGAGTGTGTGTGCGGAGTGGTGGTGCAGTGGTTAGCGCACTGTGTGTGAGTGGGGAGTGGTGGTGCAGTGGTTAGCGCAGTGTGTGAGTGGGGAGTGGTGGTGCAGTGGTTAGCACACTGTGTGTGTGTGGGGAGTGGTGGTGCAGTGGTTAGCGCACTGTGTGTGAGTGGGGAGTGGTGGTGCAGTGGTTAGCGCACTGTATGTGAGTGGGGAGTGGTGGAGCAGTGGTTAGGGCATTGTGTGTCTGAGTGGGGAGTGGTGGTGCAGTGGTTAGCGCACTGTGTGTGTGAGTGGGGAATGATGGTGCAGTGGTTAGCGCACTGTGTGTGTGTGGGGAGTGATGGTGGTGGTGGTGTTGTAAACATCGCTAGAACTGGGAGAGAGACAAAGGCGGTCGGGCGTGGTGGTGGTGGCCACCCACTCCCTCTGTGTGTGTAGCCACAGTGACGGTAGCCTTCATAGGTGCTATTGCTCAAAGCACTTGCCCCTACAACCAGAAAGATTCTACCTGGGGTAGCTTTGTCTGTGTCGCTGTGACAACATTTGCCCCGACAACCAGCTAGAGGCTACCTGGGGTAGCTTTGTCTATGTATGTTTTGACAGCACTTGCCCCTACAGCACTGCTAGAATTTATCTGGGTTAGCTTTTTTGTATCTGTGTGGCAGCAATTGCCCCTAAAGCCCTGCGAGAGGCTACCCAAGGTAGTTTTGTCTGTGTTTGTGTAACAGCACTTGCCCCTTTTAGCCCTCATAGAGGCTACCTGGGGTAGCTTTGTCTGTGTTTGTGTAACAGCACTTGCCCCTACAGCATTGCTAGAGGGTACCTGGGGTAGCTTTGTCTGTGTCTGTGTATGAGAGCACTTGCCCCTACAGCCCTACGTCCCCCGGGCCGTCCCCCGGGCCGTCCCCCGGGCCGTCCCCCGGGCCGTCCCCCGGGCCGTCCCCCGGGCCGTCCCCCGGGCCGTCCCCCGGGCCGTCCCCCGGGCCGTCCCCCGGGCCGTCCCCCGGGCCGTCCCCCGGGCCGTCCCCCGGGCCGTCCCCCGGGCCGTCCCCCGGGCCGTCCCCCGGGCCGTCCCCCGGGCCGTCCCCCGGGCCGTCCCCCGGGCCGTCCCCCGGGCCGTCCCCCGGGCCGTCCCCCGGGCCGTCCCCCGGGCCGTCCCCCGGGCCGTCCCCCGGGCCGTCCCCCGGGCCGTCCCCCGGGCCGTCCCCCGGGCCGTCCCCCGGGCCGTCCCCCGGGCCGTCCCCCGGGCCGTCCCCCGGGCCGTCCCCCGGGCCGTCCCCCGGGCCGTCCCCCGGGCCGTCCCCCGGGCCGTCCCCCGGGCCGTCCCCCGGGCCGTCCCCCGGGCCGTCCCCCGGGCCGTCCCCCGGGCCGTCCCCCGGGCCGTCCCCCGGGCCGTCCCCCGGGCCGTCCCCCGGGCCGTCCCCCGGGCCGTCCCCCGGGCCGTCCCCCGGGCCGTCCCCCGGGCCGTCCCCCGGGCCGTCCCCCGGGCCGTCCCCCGGGCCGTCCCCCGGGCCGTCCCCCGGGCCGTCCCCCGGGCCGTCCCCCGGGCCGTCCCCCGGGCCGTCCCCCGGGCCGTCCCCCGGGCCGTCCCCCGGGCCGTCCCCCGGGCCGTCCCCCGGGCCGTCCCCCGGGCCGTCCCCCGGGCCGTCCCCCGGGCCGTCCCCCGGGCCGTCCCCCGGGCCGTCCCCCGGGCCGTCCCCCGGGCCGTCCCCCGGGCCGTCCCCCGGGCCGTCCCCCGGGCCGTCCCCCGGGCCGTCCCCCGGGCCGTCCCCCGGGCCGTCCCCCGGGCCGTCCCCCGGGCCGTCCCCCGGGCCGTCCCCCGGGCCGTCCCCCGGGCCGTCCCCCGGGCCGTCCCCCGGGCCGTCCCCCGGGCCGTCCCCCGGGCCGTCCCCCGGGCCGTCCCCCGGGCCGTCCCCCGGGCCGTCCCCCGGGCCGTCCCCCGGGCCGTCCCCCGGGCC